>NW_009924385.1:2731-30736 GCF_000696875.1 Nestor notabilis | reverse complement strand
CAGCTCCGGGCTCACACGCAGGGGACGTGGGCGGTCGCTGGACTCGAGGGGAGTCCAGCGCGTTCCTAAGAGGAGGCAGGAAACGCTGTCGCTTCATCTTGCACCAAGTAGAACCCGTAGAGCCTGGCGTGTTGATGTCCCCACCCGCAGCACAGTTCATGTGCCCCGCCGTTGCCCTTGGAGCACCAAGGGCGCAGTGTCCTGGGAGCACCAGGTCACCTCAGTGGCTGAGAGAGCTGCCCTGTGCCTCCCCTGGGTGCCACATCTGCTCCTCAGCAGCATCTTCACCGCCCGGGGATGAGGCACCAGGGCTTGGGTGAGCTGCGGACACACAGCAAAAAGCAGGGGCTCTGCGCCCTCCTTTTTAGCAGCAGCATGTTAGAAGCTGACACGAAATCACATCTGAACATCAGCTTTGTGCTAACTCCTGTTGTTTAATTGTAGCGTTGATTTTCTGTGTGCTACAGGTAGGTTGGGAAATTACAAGGGCCTGTAGGGACAGGACAAGGGCAATGGCTTTAACCTGCCAGAGGGGAGATTGAGATGAGCTCTGAGGCAGAAGCTCTTCCCTGTGAGGGTGCTGAGGCGCTGGCACAGGGTGCCCAGAGAAGCTGTGGCTGCCCCATCCCTGGCAGTGTTCAAGGCCACGTTGGACACAGGGGCTTGGAGCAACCTGCTCTAGTGGACGGTGTCCCTGCCCATGGCAGGGGTTGGAGCTGGAGGAGCTTTAAGGTCCCTTCAGCCCAAACGAGGCTGGGATTCTGTGCAATCAGTGAGGATGTTAACTTGGATTTTAAGTCTGAAGCACTGTCTGTGACAAGCAGCAGAGCCCAGCACCCTGCTCATCCGTGTGCAGCACTTCCCTCAGTTCTGATGGCTCCAGCACATTTCGGAGCCTGGAACAATATCCTGTGCACCCCATTTCCCTGGGAGCAGAAATGCCCTTTCCCATCCAAGTGGGAAACCTGAGGCAAAGTGACTGGAATTCTCTAATGATCTCTGGCTCACACGGTAGATCAGGGCAGGACGTGTGTGGCTTCCCCCCCTCTCATCTGAAAGCCCTGAGCCCAACTCGTGCCTTCCCTATCCTGCAGACCCAGGCCCATGGGCCGGGTGCCTGTGGGGAGCTGAGGCACAGCACCACCCGTGGGTGCTGTACTTGTGGAGGCCCAGAAGAAGGGGAGGAAGGTGGGAGGGACAGACAGCACCCTGAGGACAGACTGTCCCACTCTCTCTCTTCCACATCAGGAAGCATCTTTGTGATGTTTGCTCCCCCCAAAGGCTTCATGTGGGAGCACTGGTGGCATAGAGTGGGGGGTACCCCATGCCAGGGAGGTGCAGGGTGATGGTTTCCCACCTTGTCCCAGGCCCTGCTGGCACTTGTGGGTGTGTTTTCATACAAACTCTTTTTTCCCCTCTTGCTGCTGCTTGTCATGGTCAAGGTCTCCTGATAACTTGTATTCTCAAGTGCAGTGTTATCCCAGCTGGCTAAGGTTGGTGTTTGGGTTTGATTGTTTTGCATACAGAAACTGTGGAAGCACATCAAGCACAAGTATGAGCAGAGTGAAGACTGACACACTCAGCAGCAGGAGCCAGCCCAGGGTGGCCAAAGACACTGAAGAGAAGGATTCATCTTCCTGAAACTGGTTGTATCAAAATGGAAACAGGTTCCTGACTGAACAGCTCCGAGCCAGACTGTATCGTTGATGTAAAGCCAGATGGACTCCAGGAGTTCTGCTGCTGTCCTCAACATTGCTGTGTTCAAATAAAAGATTCTTGGTCCACATCTCGTGCCTCTGACTTACCCTGACTGTAACTTCTCATTATAGAATCATGGAACAGGTTGGGCTGGAAGTGACTTTGAAAGCTCATCTAGTCCAACCCCTGCGATGGGCAGGGATATCTCCAACTAGATCAGGCTGCTCAGAACCACATCCAGCCTGGCCTTGAATGTTACCTGGGAGAGTGCTTAAATACACCTACACCTTAGTTCTAAGGCCCTGTAAGAAAGCACAACTTCCATAAGATGGTCTGAAAGACCTGAAAGCACTTGTGCAGCTGTGGTCTGAGTGCCTGTGAGAGCTTTCAGAGAGGGCTAAGCAGCTGTCTGCTTTCTTCTAGGCTTGTTCAGGGAAAAGTGGGGATCATTCACATCTCCTGGCCTGCCTCCTTTCCCAGATGCTGCCTTGCCCTCAGCCCTTCCAGTCTCCAACCCTCTGCTGGGCTGAGAATGGGCACAGCCCATAACTTTCTGTTTCTCCAAAGCTTAGAGCAATGGGATGCAGATCTCCTTCCAAGCCATCTCTGTGCCTCCTGGCTAGTTGAAGGGCTGAAGGGACAGAAGTGTCTCACCAGGGTGGTGAGGTAGGGTATAAGCCTGCCTCCATCCTGTCCTGCTGGGAAGGGAGGACAGTCCTTGGCTCTGCACCCCCTGGCTGGGAGCAGCAGTGTCTGAGGGGAAGGAGATGTTCTCCTCTCAGCAGCTCCACTGAGGAGCCCACCCCTGCTCCCAGTGGCCATTTCAAACACCTCTCCCTTCTTAGCAAAGGGCTATTTGGGTACTCCTTAGGGTAAGGATTCAGTTAATTCATCCAGGCTCTTGGGTAGCTGGAGGAAGATCTGGCTGAGTGACTCCTGCTCCTCTCCCTGCACCAGCCTGGAAGCCACATCTCTTCCCTCCTCGCTGTATTTCCACTAATCAGGAGGCATTTTAGCAGTGACTGAGGCAGAGCAAATTGGAGGCAGTGCTATTGCAAGCAGCTTCAGCGGGTTTTCAAATTGGTGTCAGGAGTAAAACACTTAAGTCTAAGCACAGAAAGAGGACTTGAAAAAAACACTGAGCTTGTGGTTTGTGAGCAGAAACCAACTTCAGGTTTCAGAGTCCCAGCTGCACTTTAAAGAGATGCTTCAGAGGATGGCTTAAGGTTTCCTGGAATGATTTCACTCTCTGGCTGACTCCCTGCTTTACCACCAGCTCTGCCTGCAGTGCTGAGGGCTTCACACTATGCTGAGCAGCTGAGAGATTTGCAGGTGCTTAGAAGCAAGAACTAAAGATGACTCTGTATTAGGAAGGGGGAGACAGTGGTGTAGCAGGCTGGCAGAGAGTAAAGCTACTGGTGCAGGGAACAGCAGCTATAGAAGAGCAGAGTTAGTTAACCTAGCAGGTGATTTTCCCTGACAAGGAAGTTGGGGAAGCTGGTAAATGTAATTCCCTTTTTCCTCTGCCTTATCATTACTGGGGTTGCAAAGAACAATCTTGTCTGGAGCACTCAGGACTCGATCTTACTTGCACAGCAGCGACAGGCACTTGTGCACTTGGAGGAGAGCCCGGGTTTGGCAGCAGCACTGATCACAGGGCGCCGGAGTCCCGCCCTCTGCAGCCACCTACGTGCTGCCGAGCTCAGTGCCAGAACGCTCCTGCTGCGGCATTCCCAGCAGGAAGGCAGCGCTGGGTGCACCCTGGAGCATCACCCGCTGCTGCTGTCCTCAGCCACAGGCACCTGTGCAGACCGCAGGGAATGGTGCTGGGGAGATGGCACCGGGAGCAGGTTCACTGAGCAAAGCCTGGTTGTTTACTGCGAGCTCACCTCCACCATGGGGGCAGCATTCCCAAAAACGTGCCAATGCTCCGTGGCAACAGCGACTGGAACACTTCCATCACCAGCTGCTGGCAGATGCTCCAGCTCCTGCCACGGCATTTGAACACCTTGCAAACGGGTTACAAAGCGAACCGTGTGTCTCCCTGCTGAGGGAACAACCCCGTAATGAAAGACCTCTCGGGAGAAGTCCTTCCAGCAGCTACAAACTGCTGGGTACTATTAGCTCCCAGCCTTCCAACAGCAAACAGGCTGCTCGGGGCAGTTCGGCTCCATGGATTGTGACAAGTGGTTATTGAGGAGCAGCTCCCTGGGGACTCTGACCCTGCTGCTTTCAACTCCAATTCCACACTACTGCATCTTGCTTAGGGTGCCTTGATCCTGATTTTCAGGTCTCTTTAGTCTCAGTGGCTGTAGCCAGATCTCATTACACTAAACCAACATCAAACAGCAAGTGAATTTCACTGCCTGCAGGTACAGCACGTTAAAGGCTTGTTGAGGTTCCTCCTACTTAAAGATCAATAGGGTTTGTAAGAGCCTAAAGCACCAACTAAAAGATCCAAATCATTTATTTGCACATTCTGTTTTCACACACCTCACTCTAGGGACAGAGATTCATCAGGTCTTATTCACCTGAACTCCTGTGTCTGCCAGCAACAGGAACAGCCCCAGTGTTTTCCTACCAACCTTCCAGTTGTACCTCAGGATAAGGCATATCAGCAGAGCAGAAAGCTGTGAGGGCTGTTCCCGGGAAGCCTGGCTCTTGGAGGGGCCTGGAAACCCACCTGGGTGCTGGGGAGGGTGCAAGGAGCCCGTAGGAAAATAAAGTTCTCAGAATTATAAATAGTACAAAAGGAAAGGAAGGGCTGGTGCAGCCCATGGGCACACACACGTGTTTCTCTGACCTGGAGAGCAGTCAGCGCCGGCCTGGAGGGCAGCTCCTTCCCGTGAGCACCCACAGGACCTGCAATTCCACGTGAGCCAAAGTGCCAGGTATTGATCCCGACAGCCCTGAGCTAAGGGAGCACTGAGGGAATGGAGCACAACTGCCTCCTCCCAGGCAGAGGACTTGCGTGGTGCAAAACTGCACTAAGAAGACTCTCTCAGGAGGGGATCATGCCTTTACTGCGCTTCCTGTCAGCCATGGCGCGGCGGTTGTGGTTCGCTCTTGTGCTTTTGTTTGCTTCCTTCTTCCTCCGTTCCTGCACTGTCTCCCGGTTCTGCCCATGGCCCTTCACGTTCCCAACCACAGCAGAGCTGTCGTGCTTGTACCTGGAGTACACAGAAAAGGACATCACAAGCAGCACACTGCACCTGGGGGACAGAAATACACCGATCCTGAGAAGCAGCTGGGTGTGAGGAGCAGTTCAGACACCCGGCCTCGAGCCTCAGCTCAGCCCAGCTCTGCAGGGCTTCTGCAACAGCCAGGATCAGCACTAGCCACACAAGGACCACAGCCTAAAACCAGCCATTAAACAGTCCCAGAATCCCTGTGGGAGCTGTTCAAGCTCTGGGAAGCTGTGCTCTCTCAGATCCTATCTTGCACAGGGTTCTGCTGTGTATGATAAAGGGATGTCCCTACCCATTTGATGGGACAGAACAACCAGCAGTGAAGTAGAAGCTGGGCGAGGAAGTTACCACCACCATGGCAGTGACCCTGACGTACAGGGATGATAAGGACCAGGATACCCTCAACAACTCCTGCTACCTGCAGAGCCACTGTTTCACCCCATGGCAGCTGATGCTTACTCACCCCTTCCTCGCAAGGAAAGCCAGGCGTCGGGCTTCAGCTCGCTCCCGCAGCACTGCTGGGTCCTGCACAAAATGGTCCTACCATAGGAAGGAAGGAAAGAGGTCAGTAAACTCAGCAGATGCTGCCAAAGGCTAGAGCAGGAGAGGATTCTGCTGGACCATGGAACACAGTCATTTCACTGTCCAGTATCTCTTCCGGCTGAGCCGGCAGGATTGGTGTCAGTGACTCTAAACCTGACTGAGACTTGTTCCCTCTGCCAGAAATGCCATCAACACCCCTATTTCCAGTATATCCATGACAGCAGAGCACTAGTGACACTCAAAGTGTGCTGTTGGCATCACCTGTCTACAGAATAAAGGGGATGAAACCTCTCCATGGAGGTGAGGCAGAAAAGACACACAGTAAATCTTAACACAGCTCCAACCACAAACTAAGTATCACCTTTGTTCTTTCCTTTTCAGCTTCCTCCTCCTCCTCTTCATCCTCTTCCTCTTCCTCCTGTCCTTCCTCCTGTCCTTTAGTTCTCAAGACCTGAGGAATTGTGAATGGCCTAGAATTAAGACACAAACAGTCAGCAATGGAGACAGTGCAGCCACCAACTGAGTAGCAGCATCCTTTTGGGTTTGCATCCCAGCTTCCAAAAATGAGAATCCACAAATTTCATGGACTTGCTGCTTTTTCTGACGAGCAAAATAAAAAGAGACCCTGTAGTTAATGACACATTTCCTATGGGCAACTGCTCAGCCCACGTTCTTCACTGGCAATGTTCACTATGAAGTTCTTACTGAACATAATTACGGTTAAAAAGAGGAGCAGGTCAAGAAAAACCTGAAACCTCACATGGAATTTCTCCAAGGAAACAACCTTCCTCTGAGAGGTGGGGATCCAGCTCATTACTAAGCAGAAGTGAACTTTGCTAGGCTTTAGCTCAGCAGTCAGGGAGTATCTGTTGTACAACAATGAACCCTCGAACTTCCAGCCCAAACTCAGACAGAAACATTAATGCTCAGGAAGTGCTGTGCTCCAGAACCTCTAGGACTGGCCAGTGCTTATCCACAGAGCCCCTGTTTCATTGCTGGGCCCCATCCTAGTTTCACACAGGGGGAAATAGCTGGAGAAATCCATCAATCCTGAGCAGCAAAGGGCCTGAGGGGGTGGAGGCAGAATTTACCACATGCCTATAGCTCTTCTTTAATATGTATATATACACACATACACATTATCTATATATATGTGTTTGTGTGTGCTCAAATCCTATTGGAATTCAGATCCACCATCCCACTATCACAGAAATAAACGTAAAACCAGAAATGCCTTTGTTACTTCAAACCTACAGATCCACTAATTGTTCTTACTGCCTCCCTAGGAGCAGTGAGCACTGAGCACCTGAAACAGGGGGAAAGACCCGAGTGCCACGCTGTTACAGGCAAACCAGTAAAGGACTTAAACTGAAGCCTCACCATGTTTTAGGAGAGGGAAAAAACCATAGTGAAAGGGACAAAGGAAGCCCAAAGATCCATTTTGGTTTGAGGTTAGAAACAGTGACATCTTCATAGTACACCAGAATTTAAAAGGCCACTTTTAAAAGGTGGTTTAACATTTCTGAAACACAGGATTTCTGTCTCTGGCTCTTATTTCTACAACAGATATTCTACAATCCCCATTCCAAACTAACCCTTTGCTCCCTACAGCTAACTTATCCCAGCTGCCTGTCCTTGTGCAGGCTGCTGTGCAGTCCTGCAAGGGCTGGATTCCAGGTGTCAGAGGGGACTGGAAGGAGCAGCACTCTCGTTGTTCAGTTTTCCAAATGCTGAAGTTTCCCTTTGTTAACCACCGGCTGCACTCACTCCTCTTTATTCCAGACAGCACATTTACCCCGCTGCAGGAGCATTGCCTGTGAGCAGAAGTGCTGCTGAGTGCAAGTTCAACACAACAGCAAATTCCCCTCTTAGATGTGTTGATTAGTTGATGGAATGGTTGAGTCCTGCAGACACACGAAGCGGGAGCCTGAGGATGTCCTGGGTGCATGCCACAGCAACACCCCTACTGACAGGAGAGACCCAGATCTCCCTCCTGGCATGTTACAGAGAAAGTGGCTGCAGCAGAGAAAGGGCTGGCTTGAAGCATGCACATCCTCATTGAGAAATGAAGCCAAAAGCCAGTGCTGAACAGGCTCCTGTCAGCCATAGGTGGCCATTGCCATCACCCTCCCACCCACTGAAGCCACAGTACCTACCTCCTACTGATGAGCTCATCATCTGAGTCAGCATCATTTGCACCCACTTGGTTCCCATCGTAAGTGTCATCATACTCGTCCTCATAGTCCTCCCCGTAGAGCTGAGCCTCTCCCTGCGGCACAGGCAGCTCCTCCACCACCAGCCTGTACTGGCTGTAGCGCTCCTTCTGCTCTGCAACCAGGCGCTTGTCATTCAGCAAACTTCTGGTGGTGTCCTTCTCCTTCCTGCACACCACAGAAACAGAACCAGTGTGTAAAGATCTTCCCGAGAACTTAATTCCCCCTTTCCCCCGTTAGTAAGTGGAAGCTGAAGCAATAGAAGTCTCACCTCAAACTCTCAAACTCTACAAGCACTACTTAAGCCTATTTCCCCTCTGATTTACAACAGGGCTGTTTGTTTGGTTACTAAAACTAGCCACTCCTGGCTTGAAGCAAAGTCATTCTTCAACAGAAGCCCAGCAAGATTGCCCAGATAAGAACAGGAACTGGAGACCAACACTGTCATTTGAGACAGAAAGGAAGCTTTCACAGGAGGCCAAATGCATTTATACTCAAGCTGCAATTTTCAGGCCAAGATTCAGAACACCACAAGAAATCCCATGAATCTTGAATGAGAAGCTGTGAGGGTGAAGACTCAAGCCTACAAACCAGCTCTGCCAGGCCCAGAGTGCCCTCTAACATCTTGCTGCAGCATCGTCTCACTGCGGTAGCGACACAGCCGCAAGCAGGACCTGTGTTAGACTCCCTGCTGCAGACGCCTGAGTTCCCACAGCCAAGAACCTCAGCTTGCAAATGAGAGATACTGCAAAAGATAGAGATAGATGGGGAGAACCAAAAATGAGCAGTGCAGCAAGGAATCAGCACAACTAACAGTGGAAAAGCACAAACCAGAGTAGACTTGTGGCTGATTCAACCTGTCTCAAAGCATGTACTCGGTTTTTGTGAATTTAGGAGGCAAGTCAATGAGAGTCATTTTAAAGGGAGGACCAAGAAACAGAATTCTGATAGAGCTGTTACAAAGATGCTGTGTCTCAAGCTGCATAAGCATAACGCCTTTAAAGCGCCATTTTTCAGGCCAGCCAAGTACATGCTTACAGCAAAGCAATGAGGGATTGCACTGTCAAGTATTCACAGGACAACCTGCAGCCCTTCGAGTCCAGGAGGAACATGCATCAGTGGGGCTTTTTGAAAGAGCCTGTCCCCAACAGACTACCAGTGACTCCAGAACAGACAGAGTCATGTGACACAGAGCAAGCCCAGGGGTAGTCACCTAAGCAGCCTGATCTCCATTAAGAACCTCAAACCAATGTAATCTTAGGGATAGATGTGGTTCCCTCTCTTCCATGACTCACTCTGGTACCTGCCTGCATTCAGCTGCAAAATGCCCTACAAAGCATGTGGTTAGTTCACACATACCCAGCTGGGATAACATCTTCTGCTGGTATTCAACATGAGCCTGAACTAAGTGTTTGATAACTGTCTCCTGTTGAGCTGGTCTGATGACTGCAGAAGAGCTGCAATGAAATTTTTCAGGCACCAGTTCCAGGAAAAGCAGTGGGATAACTCCTCTAGACTCAGGGTGTTCAGGACTTCAGGTGACAGATTCAGCTAGCAATTATGGCTGGACAGGCACAGACAAGTGGGATTACTCTTCAGGATCAGCAGAGTCATGTGTATGCTCAGATATTCACTTCCTCATGTTTGTTTCTTTCCTCATCCTTGTGTGACTTTCTCTTTCACATTAACACTCCCTGCCCCAAACTGCTTATGCTTATCCACTTAGCAGCTAGTACAATGGGACCTGACCTCACCTGGCTCTGGAGACATCATGCTTAGGCAGCAACAATACTCTAAACACAAGCACAAGTTGTCTAAGAACAACTGTTTTGACAGGAAGACATAGCCTGAGGGAGGCTGAGACACCAGGAACATCAATAGTAAGAGGATAATTCTGAGAGGTCATGGAACAGCACAGCAAAGAGATGACAACCTCCCCAAGGAGTGCTATCACCACTTGAGAGAACACAGCAGCCAGAAGGCAATGCCACAGGAGCAGGATGCCACAACCCAGCTCGGGGATCATGGAATCCTGGCCTGGTTAGACGGGAAGGGACCTTAAAGCTCCTCCAGCTCCAACACCTTCCACTAGAGCAGGTTGCTCCAAGCCCCTGTGTCCAACCTGGCCTTGAACACGGCCGGGGAGGGGGCAGCCACAGCTTCTCTGGGCACCCTGTGCCAGCGCCTCAGCACCCTCCCAGGGAAGAGCTTCTGCCTCAAAGCTCATCTCAGTCTCCCCTCTGGCAGGTTAAAGCCATTGCCCTTGGCCTGTTCCTACAGGCCCTTGTCCAAAGCCCCTCTCCAGGTTTTCTGGAGCCCCTTTAGGCACTGGAGCTGCTCTAAGGTGTCCCCTTCAGGAGCCTTCTCTTCTCCAGCTGACCCAGCCCAGCTCTCTCAGCCTGGCTCCAGAGCAGAGCTGCTCCAGCCCCTGCAGCAGCTCCATGGCCTCCTCTGGCCTCGCTCCAGCAGCTCCACATCCCTCTTGTGCTGTTGCCCCAGAGCTGAACTTTCAACTTTCCAAGCTCCTCAAGTGATCTGCACAGGGAGCTCCCAGCAGGGTTATCCCATACACTGGCTGAGCTTGGACAGTGCCCTCTGGCCTTGTCCAGCTACTGCAGCACTACCCATGTATGCAAGACTTTGGGGAGGTGGGAGGTAACCAAGCACACAAGCCTCCTGCTGACAGGTTGCTGCCTGCACTCTGACCAAGGCAACACCATGAGGAGAAAGGTCATGTCTGCGAATTCTTAGCTATGGACACTTCCAAAGTCATTGCCTTGGCCAGAAAGAAATGAAGTTTTTGCCAGGCTGAGCCAGTACAAACACTACAGCACTGCTGCTAGGAGGCTGTTTGACTGCACTTGGGGACAGAAGCAGTTTTCTCCTGAGTTTGGTGCAGCTTTGCAACCAAAACCTGAAGTGGGAGCTCCCAGGGTCACACAGCTCAATCTCCAGCCAGACTTCTGCTTACATTCTGTGTACACCAAAGTAAAGATCACACTTGGCAAGTTGAAGTGTTCCACAAGAACCTAAAACAAGCCAGGGATGTTCTAGAGGTGACATCAATGGGAGCCTGCAGGGCAATGCCCTAACCTAAATTTGAATAGAGCATGGCACAGCACAACGTGTCAAACTGGGCAGAAAGTAAAAGAACTGCCCTGCTGCAGGGAGCTGACAGCAGCCGAACAACAGGAGCAGTCTGTACCCCTGAGCTTAATCGGATTGTGAAGGAGATGGCTACTGAAGCTTCACCTGGATCTAAACCAGATCACTCTTTACTCTCAGTTCTGAGCCACCCCAGGCTCACAGAGGTGGCTGCTCTTCAAGGTGTGTTCTTCAGTGCAGGTTGAACTTTAAGACCAAGAAGCAAGAGGCCAACATTACAAAGGAGCTTGGCAGAGCCATCTTTAGCAGCACACAGAGGAAAGCTCATTAGGAAACCCACTAACCGAAACCAACCCTCTAATAACATTCCAGTTTACTTTCCCAAAGAAAGAGGTGGGAAACCTTTTTGCTCAGCCTTACCCCCACCACACAGTCCTGCAGGAGGTTTATATGAGAAACAGAATTGCAAGGTTGCAGGAATTCATCCCTCCTGACACACAGGGTTAATAAAGGGTGCACGATACTCACCTCTTGCCCTTCTGGATCCGAGAAACATCCACTGAATCCCTACTGAAAACATCAAACTCATCATTCTGGAAAACATTATAGCGGGAAGTGACCAGAGGAGTTGGGTCTGGCTTCAGCTGCCTGTTAGAATGAAAGAGAAAGGGAGAATAAAACCAAAGGTGAGCTGGGGAGGAACAAGTCCTCTCCTTCCCAAGGCCTTGGGTTAGTCTTTGTCAGCCTCCAAGTCACCCACCACATGCCAAGGTCCTCTCTGTGGAGAGACTTGTGACTTGTTGTCACAGGCTACAACTCCTTCCTTTCACAGCCATGCTTCAGTACATGCACAACCACTGTGGGGCATGGGTGTAAGATAAAAGGCACTGTTTCTGAAGCTTATCTTTCTGGGCAAAATAAAGCACCTTACAGAAAGCAACAAGAAAACTCTTCTGTTCATTTAAGACTGAGTAAAACCATGAGCACCACAGAATAGTCACCAGGCTGCCTGGTCTCAGAAGAGCGACTCCGCAAAGCCAAGCACTAAGTATGATAAATTACATGCTGGAAAAGATGCCAGTAATTTTCTGCTGTTGATTTCAGGATATTTATCTTCCTGCAGCTCCTTCTTCACTCTCTCAGGGTTCCAGGTTTACATTTGCTCAACTTGTAAGTCAAAGGAGTGTTATTTTTACGTTCACTGTGTTGGTGCTGTGAGCTCAGCTGCTGGCTGCAAACGCTGCTCTGCTCACTCCTAAACCCAGCCCTGATCCCAGCTCTACATTTGCTATTGAACTGAGAGCTTTGTTTCAAGATGCAAAAGGCAGGAAAGAAAAACTAAATCCAGCCCTATCTTCTGTAACTGCTGGCTTGGCAGAAAAACCCCAACCCTTCCAAAAAGCCAGCCACCATTCGTGCCCAAGTCAGCAGATGTGACTGTGAGAGCACCAAGATTGTTGCAAAACTAAGATATTTTATATCATTCTCCTGATAGAGATGCTTTCCTTTTGAATGGCACAATGAGCCAGTCTGCCCATTCCCCCATGAAATGTGAACAAACAGCACATTCACATCCTGAGGCTCAGTCAGAAACTGCTGGTGCAGCACAAACACGTGCTGGCAGCTGCAGGCAAACTCCAACAGCTCAATCCTACTGCCTGCTATAAGCCCTGAGCCCCAGGTACGAGCCAGGGAAAGCTTGTCAAAGGGTGGATGAAAATGGAGCTGAATTGCACCTCCAGACTCTCCCTGGTTTAACCTGCATCACAAAGCAGGAGCCTGTCAAATAGCATATCTAACCCTCCAGGTTGAATTTTGGATTAACCAATTCCTCTGAAGATGCCTTTTCCTGCAGGAGCACTGGGAGTTAACACCTATGACCCTGGCCCCTGCAGCAAAATAGCTTTTTAAGGCAACACATTCTATTGCCCAGCCCAAGCCAGTGTCCCCATGATGCAATTTTAATGGTTCTCATGTGAGCATTTCATGTACAAGCGTTTTTATCCCCCATCACAAAACACAACCCAGCAGCTACTCTACTGAAATGCTGAGCAGTGAAATGTTCCAGTCCTCTGCTGGGACACAACGAGGGCAGAAAGCCAGTGACAGATAGCAGAGAGAAGCTCTCATTGCAGCTATCTACCCCCAAAAAGTGCACATTCAACTTCTCAAAGAGCTCTACAAGCGACAAACCCTCAGTAAGAACGATGTTCATAGAATCCCAGAATCCCAGCCTGGTTTGGCTTTGACTTATGACATCTGATACTCTGCTCTGAACAGCTTCCTCTCGCCCATGAATCATCCTGAAGAAGGATCCTTTAAATAGAAGCTCTGTTTCCAAAAGCTTTTGTCTAGAGAAGTTCTCCAGTTTGGATACAATTTGAAGCCTGCTTGCCTGGTAAATTTGGATGGCTCTGGATCAAACCTCCATAGAATCACAGAATGCCAGCCTGGTTTGGGTTGGAAGGGACCTTAAAGCTCCTCCAGCTCCAACCCCTGCCATGGGCAGGAACATCTTCCACTAGAGCAGGTTGCCCCAAGCCCCTGTGTCCAACCTGGCCTTGAACACTGCCAGGGATGGGGCAGCCACAGCTTCTCTGGGCACCCTGTGCCAGCGCCTCAGCACCCTCCCAGGGAAGAGCTTCTGCCTCAAAGCTCATCTCAGTCTCCCCTCTGGCAGGTTAAAGCCATTGCCCTTGGCCTGTTCCTACAGGCCCTTGTCCAAAGCCCCTCTCCAGGTTTTCTGGAGCCCCTTTAGGCACTGGAGCTGCTCTAAGGTGTCCCCTTCAGGAGCCTTCTCTTCTCCAGCTGACCCAGCCCAGCTCTCTCAGCCTGGCTCCAGAGCAGAGCTGCTCCAGCCCTCTGTTAAATGGTAACCCACAAACAAAACCCCCCCAGAAGACATCAAAGCCATGCCAGAAGCTGTCCCTCACCTTTGCATTGTTCGGTCCAGCTTATCCAAGTATGGCACCAGCTTCTCTTCTAGAATGTTGTTGATGACCTGCTCTGCGTTGTAACTGTACTCTTCCAGGCAGGCCAGGATGAAGCCCTCACCAAGGTCTGGCAGCAAATCTTTCACTTGAGAGATCAGAGAGTCCAGCTCTACCCCGGAGACCCTGGCGCTGGGCGCAGCCGCGGCACCGGCACACTGCACATACCAAAGAGAAGTGGGGGCACTGCTGGGGAGATACAGCAGCTGGGGGCAGGCACGAAGGCATGCTATGATAACCCAGCAGTCTGGGTGATCTGAATTTGATCACAAAGAAGTCAAATGCTGAAGTCAAAAGAAGAGAAATCAGCTAAGCTGTTTACACGGCACAAGGGCTATGACACAGACTTGGGCACACAACTAGTTTCGTGTGTCCCTGAGTCAGCAAGGACACTCTGGAGAATCCCTTCCTCAAATAACCTATGAACTGTGCATTAATAAATACAAACAAGAACTACAGTGATGAGACACAGCATTTGAATACATCACAGCAACAAGAGGCCCAAGCTAACAGGAGTTAGAAGCTATGTGCTCCAAGATAAAGCCAGGCTCCAGGTGTAACTTTGCTTCTCATTTCGCAAGGCACAGGAGGCTGCACTGAAATCTAGCAAAGGTAAGAAATGAGACTGAATCTCATGTGACCCCCAAACCTGAGCAAACCAACCCTCTCTTCACAGACGTGCAAGGTTAGGACAGCAAGAGCAGGACCCAGTTCACTCAGCTCTACTCACCTCATCCTCTGACCCACACCCAGCGCTGAGCTCCTCCATGTCCCCAGCAGTGCTCCCCAGTATCGCTGACGCTCCATTAGATGCCGCTGCTGGTGTTGGATCTTTAATGACTTGTGCTTTTTTCCTGTCTACCCCTTCCCATGCACTTTCCACTGCTTGCAGGATATAGGCTGTCCTGGTCTCATCTCTAAGAGGACACCATTAAGGACATTTCTAGATGTGCATATCCAGATGGTGCCTTGAAGAAAGTATGTGATTTGCAGCAACTCCCAAGCCCACGCCTCAATCAACCTTCATAGAATCCCAGCCTGGTTTGGGTTGGGAGGGACCTTAAAGCTCCTCCAGCTCCAACCCCTGCCACGGGCAGGGACACCTTCCACTACAGCAGGTTGCTCCAAGCCCCTGTGTCCAACGTGGCCTTGAACACTGCCAGGGATGGGGCAGCCACAGCTTCTCTGGGCACCCTGTGCCAGCACCTCAGCACCCTCACAGGGAAGAACTTCTGCCCAAGAGCTCATCTCAATCTCTCCTCTGGCAGGTTCAAGCCATTGCCCTTGTCCTGTTCCTACAGGCCCTTGTCCAAAGCCCCTCTCCAGATTTCCTGTAGCCCTTTTAGGCACTGGAGCTGCTCCAAGGTCTCCCCTTCAGGAGCCTTCTCTTCTCCAGCTGACCCAACCCAGCTCTCTCAGCCTGGCTCCATAGACACGACTCTCCCTTTTCTTTTTTAGGGGAAAACTTTCTATCACCCATTTCCAGTCCTGCAGCTTAACCAGAGGCAGCAATAGCGGAAATGCCACGGGCATGAAGGAATCCGAGGTGATGGTGAAGGATACAGCGTGGAGGACGCCTGCTGAAGTAGGCTGACATCATCCTCAACAGGAAACAGCTTATCATAATCACGGAGAAATCTGAAACCCCAGAAGCAAGTTTAACCAGTCACAGTCAGTCACCAGCAGACCTGTCACACACTGCTGGCCCTGCCACAATGCTTCGGCCTCCTCAGGCAGGGATACATCTAACCCCTTGCCCAGTATGGGACGCCAGCATCCACTGCCAAGTCAGATTATGCTCCCATTACACTGCAGCAAGACTTCACCACTCCCCCACCAGCCATCAGACCCCTGCAACACTCCTCAGGATGTGAAGACCCACATTACAGAGATATGAAGTGCCACAAAACAGAGAAAAGACAGTTTATGATTTGAAAATGATGAGAACAGCAGCATCCTTGGGAGGCCAAGATCGAATTCCCAGTTCTGCCACTTACTTTGCACCTGCAGCATCAGCACTAATCACCTTTCTGTTCTGGTCACCCCAGTTGAAAAGCAGAGATTAGTAATAGTCTAAGCTGTCCAGGTACCTAATGGCTAAATTGCTATCCTCCCCTTTGAAAGAGAGAGAAGAATAACATTCTCCAGCATTATGCAACACCCTCCTCACCTTACAGTAAAGGCTGCACTGCAGTGTGAAATCCTCTCACAGCAGCTCTTCCAACTAGTCAGAATGATTTCTAACTCCCAGACGTATCATAACGCCTCATAATAATGTCTCAGGCAATTCTGTTGTAAAGAATGGAAGAGGAAGGCAAGCTGACCCTCCCCTTGGGCCTCTTTGCAGCCAGACTCACCTCCTTTCCTGAAGCACTGAAGTGAAGATCTGTAGGAATTCCTCAATAAAAGGCTGAATGTTCTCACAGCTGCAGAAGACAATGGCACAGCGTGAACAACTGGTGGTAAGCATTGCACAACCTCCACATTCCCCCTCACTAGCCAAACTAGTCACGCTCACACATCAAGAGAAAATCCCATTTGAAAATACATTTCAGACCACTCTGAGGCTTTCAGAAGAGCAAAGGGTCAAATGGAAACAAGTTTTACCCCTGGAGACATCCAAGGCCGGGCTGGACGTGGTTCTGAGCAGCCTGATCTAGTTGAATATGTCCCTGCTCATGGCAGGGGGTGGGAACTAGATGAGCTTTGAAGGTCCTTTCCAACCCAAACTGTTCTATGACTCCTTGGCTTCAGCAAACATTTCAGCCAGCTGTGTCTACAGCTGTATCACAGTTAGAAATACAAGACTTGAGACAGACTTTACAAGTCATGCTTTGATGCCCCAAACTTGCATCATGCAGAAAAGGGTGTGTAGTGCTTTTGTAATTGTGCTCTTATTATATGCCTTCGGATTATAGCAGTGAACCTCCCAGAAAGTTGTGCTCACCTGGGTAAGAACACAGGCCAAGCCAACTCCTCCTGCAGCCTGTGTGTTATAACACCCAAACCTCCCACTGCTGCTGCTGCAGCAAGCCCACAGCCAGACCGAACACTCTGCAGCACAACAGTGCTGGGAAAAAGGCAGTTCTTTAGAAAAGTCAAGGAAGCAAACCCAGGTCTCTCATACGGAATTCCATCAACAGACCCTCCTCATCTTCCTGGACAACTCCACTGATACCAAATACTCAAGCAGAACAAGAGCTGCAGGGACCAGCAACCTTCAAACCCTGTAACATGTACAGGCGAAGAGAGAGCAGCCCGGGGAGGACAGGCTCTTGGCTCCATCCCCAATATGTAGCATGATTTTGGGCCACTGCACTTCTCTAACATAAGGACAGTTACACTTGCCTTCATTTTGAGATTACTCACAGAGCTATCAGCTAACAACTTTCACAATAGGAGGGGGGAAGAACCAGGTAAAAGCACCAGTATCTAGATTTAAAACGAGTGTTTTCACTCCATCACTCTTGCTGTGGTGTCTCAGTCAAGGTGTCTACACCCACCATTAAAATTTGCTATTTAGCCACAAACTGAGGTTAGGAAGTGTGTTGGGCCACAGCATCATCTCACTCTAGTGGGATGTGGAGTCAATACACACCAATTCGGGATCATACAGCTTTTCTGCAGTGCAGGACAACAGACTTCAATCTCAGCCAAAATCTATGGCTACAACCCCAACACAAGTAACAGCATCCATTCATTTTCCCCAGTAAATCTCCCTCAATGGCAATCAAATAACTGGCTGGTACCACAGGTCCCTGTGCCAATACCTGCTTTCTAAGATGGGCTGCAGACAGACTTGGTTTATTAGGATGTGAAAAGCTTCTACCATCTTCTTTCTGGAATGCGAAATTCTCCTCCACAAATCAGCAAAGACACTTCAGAGAGAGTAAAAAGACACTATTAACATCAGCACAAGAAATGTGAATCTTTAACACACCTTTACTCCAGAGTTAACCCTCCAGAGGGGGGATTTCATTAGCAGAATCATTTCTTTGCTGCAAGGACCAGAGATCAGAGCCACTTCCTAGTAATGAAGGAAAATCCATGTACTAGAAGTTGGTCTCAATCACCAACTAGACACAAGACATCTCAACTGTACCAGCACAGCCTGTGCCTTAAAATGAGACTAATCTACACATACAGATATCATTCCTGTTTTCATGCTTTGTTACAATTGGAATGCATCTCCCATCAAATTCTTCTCAGACAGCACTGCAAGAACTCATTAGTCACCTCAGTGCCCAGGGAAATCTGGAATTAGAAAAGTCATCTCCTTGGAGTTCTTTGAAGCAGCATAAAAAAGACAGAAAGACTCCGTGGAGGTGAGTAAAGCAGCATGAAGTGAATTCTTAACTAAGCCCTGGGAGAGTCCTATTGAACAGAAGAGGCAAAGCCCCTGCAGCCACTTTCACCTGTTGTCCTCATAGTGCCTCTTCTTGATTGCAGCTTCCAGCTCAGGAATTGCCAGTTCATAAAACGAAGCTAATCTGTAGAAAGGGGCAATGAAACAGTAATTGTCACCCGAGGTTTCAAAATTCATTTGCTAAAAGACAAGTCAAACTGTTCATGTCATTAGCACTCACTAGCATTACACCATTTTGTCATTTGTGCCCTGAAACAGGAGTAAATATGCTTTTGCCAGGGGCCTGCAGGGACAGGACAAGGGGAATGGCTTTAACCTCCAGAGGGGAGACTGAGATGAGCTCTGAGGCAGAAGCTCTTCCCTGTGAGGGTGCTGAGGCGCTGGCACAGGGTGCCCAGAGAAGCTGTGGCTGCCCCATCCCTGGCAGTGTTCAAGGCCACGTTGGACACAGGGGCTTGGAGCAACCTGCTCTAGTGGAAGCTGTCCCTGCCCGTGGCAGGGGTTGGAGATGGAGGAGCTTTAAGGTCCCTCCCAACCCAAACCAGGATGGGATTCTATGCACTAGACAGAGCAGCACTCTGAGGAGACCATCAAGGTATCTTTGAAGGTGTAGGCACAGAAATGGATTTGAAAATCACCACACTGCTAAAGAGAAAAGCAATCTGCCCAACAAAGAAACACCTCAACCACCATTCTGCAGACTGCAGAGAGCTGATATGCCTGAGCCCATCCCAAAACACCCTCTTCCCCTCCACTATCCTCATGGCCTCATCTTTCTCTGTGCTAAAACCAGATATGAAACTGGGTATGATTTCCAATAAAGTCTTACTGGTCTTGCTATTCAGCTCTGCTCTAGGTGCGCACTTAGGTGAAGGTATCCAATGTGCAGAAAGCCTAACAGCACCTTGCAATAGGACGGGATAAGGAGGGAAGAACAAAAGATAGCTTGGTCCAGTCTCACATTTTCCATGCCAGGCAGCCCACACAGACTCTCCTTCAGGGACAGAGTCCCGGGAGAGAAGAGTAACAGCCAGTGCTGCTCCCTCAGTAGCTGGCTGACACAAATCATGGTTTGCAGCGCTGTGCAGGAGAGCCAAGCTGAACTGATGAGCCGAGGCTCCATTAGGAACATTATGGCCATGTCTCCTATTAAGGACCAAACATGCTAAATGAGTATCCTTGTGGCAAATGTAGCAGAAGCTCATTGATACTTTTAGTCAGGGAGAGAAATGAGCAAGTGGCAGCAGATGGATTCAACCACACGGAGGTTCCAGGAAGATGACAGGTAGATCAGTTTCCCTCCCCACGCTCCAGAGCCCCAGACATTTGTCCATATTGAGAAGTAATGAGAACGTTGCTGTTGTCCCGCTGCACGGAGACCAGGACTATTTTAGCACATCTCTGACATCAGAGGTAGAATTAAAAGCAAAAGGCTTTCCTCCTGTGAGCAACCAAGCATGGAAGCTGTGCTGCTCACCAACTCAGCCACCAGCACTCTACCAATCTGCTGGGCCTTCAATAACCAACTGGATCACAACATCCAAGGAGGACAGAAAACCCATACCCCCCAGAGCAGCATTACTCAGCCTGTGGTCCATAAAGCACTGGCAGCTATGCTGCTTCAGAGGCCTGCAACACAACTGGAAACAAAAGCAAAATACAAATGTGTGCTCATTCCCAAGCAAACAAAACTGGGAAATAAGGACATAAATGAACATTTCAGTGGCTCCTAAACAAAGGCAAGAGTCTACAAGATGATCTGGGGGATTAAATACCTGGAGCAAGCTGGGTAAGTGCCACTCAAAGACTTGCAGCCTCTGTGGGAACACACTCTGCTGTCTGGTCCTCGAGACCATCCTGACTCATCACCACTGTGATCCAGAGCCGGGCTGGGAATTAGCTGCCAGCCCAGCTGAGATGACGCTGGCTTGTCATCCTCTCCCAGGCACTCAGCTTCTGCCAAACCTCAGTAATATTCTCCAGCATAAAACTCAGGCAGAACATCAAATAAAACCTTTTCTTTTCAGACCTCGATGGACTGTCACTCTGAAACACTTTCCACTTCCCTTGCTTCAGGCCCTACAGCAGGAAGCTCTTTTTGTCCACAGCTCTTATCTCCTTGCCCTCTCCACCCCACCAAGTGCAGAGGGTTTTGAAGCCATCATGGTTGTCCGGCTCTAGGATCACTCAAGGACAATGAGGAAGGTGAACAGATAACAGAGAGCTCCAGACGTCCCTATATTCATTATTTATCACTCTCTATTCCTGTCAGTGTGAACCTCACTGTCTCCAGTTGCATTGGCACAGGGTGCCCAGAGAAGCTGTGGCTGCCCCATCACTGGCAGAGTTCAAGGCCAGGCTGGACACAGGGGCTTGCAGCAAGTAAGCGCAGCTAGCCTAGGTGGACTCATCCCCTGCCTCTGGCAGAGGTTGGAGCTGGAAGAGCTTTAAGGTCCCTTCAAACCCAAACCAGGCTGGGATTTAGGATTAAATGTCCCTATCAATGGTGAAGGGACTGGGCCAGGACACAGCAGAATATTCAATACTTTTACTTCACCAAGCCCAGCTCCATCTGCAGGTCAAGATGTACCTGTAACAAAACTCATGTTTCTGGAAGGTCTGGCAGGCCAATGGGAAGATATCAAGGAATGCCCAGAGTGTCGTGCAGGTGTCACATAAGTACAGCACAATGTCCTTCAGCTCCTGAGAGAGAAAGAGCAATTACTGAGAGAAAAGCCAGGCAAGTTTTCCCAGGAACACAATACAACCAACAGGGACATACCATGTTCAGACCAAGCCCTGTTTCTGACATAGCACAAAGAGTCTGCTATGAATTATAAACACATGACACATTAATGGGTCTAGAGGCAGAGACAATGTCCATACTAGAACTTCTGTCCTTTAAAGACTTATAATGCAATCCCCACTGCTCACTCACATTCAAGACACTGTGAAATTACAAGGATCCTCAACATAGCCTTTTTGGACAGTGGCTTTGGCCTCCATATATCCTAGTCCACATATAGTATTGCTCCCCATCTAGCTGGAAGCACTGCACAGCAGTAACAGGAATTAAAGGGATAATTTCAGTGGTCCATTCCAGTGCAAGATGCATTTCCAGGGCAGCTGCACCACTCCCACACACAAGCTGTATTAGTAAGATTTTGCAGAGCACCCTCACTGACATGGGGCCTGTCTGTACAGCACCCAGCACTAAACCCCCCTCTTTAATTAACTAAAGTACTTCTGTTAAACAAACATTCCTGAATTAAACCCAAACCAGCTCTGACCACAGCCAGGGCTCCGTGGAGCCTTCTGTCAGCTACGAGTAAATTATGTTACTGACAAGCTGGTTAAGGGTTGGTTTAGAAAGAACCCATGACACAATGGACACGGTTGAAATGCACAGAAGCAAAGCAACAAGCTCGGGGTGGAAAGGCTTTGTCATCAAGTCATATGACAAACAGTGAACTAATGCCAGGGAACCATGTGCTGCATGAGCCACCCGTGTTTGGGAACAGAATGACCCTCTGTGGTCTCAGTACTCCCCAGACTGCAGGACAGCAAACAGCAAAGGACAAGGAGCAACAGTTCTACCTGGAGGGGCATGTTCCCTGGAGTCACATTTACTTTTTCTTCCAATTTCTGGGGCTCAGCAGAGGCTCCTTCGCACTGCAAACCACACTGCTGCAAAATATTGTTGAACACCTACATCAAGAGAAGGCAACAGTATCAAAAGAGGCAGGGGAAGGCAGTAGGAGATGCTTTACCTTAATAAGAATCACTGCTATGATCATGTATGCAAGCTGGGACTATTTCCCTACAACATGGAGCTGCGTAAGGTGAAAGCTGCAACAGACTCTCACAGGCTACAGCAGGAAGGGCCATGCTACACTTCTGAAACTCCATGCAGCTTGCAAGTAGCTGAACTGCAGCTGCATGTGGTTGTGGTGCCGAGACAGGGATTGCAGCTAAGCCACATGAGTAGCTGGGTGAGAAAAAAAAGCCAGCAACAACACTGGGAGGCCACCCAGGATCCCTGTTAGCAGTGGGATAACTGGGAAGTTAACAGCACCTCCCGCTTACGAGCTAGTCCCAAAGCCTTCCTGTTAGCAGGTTAGCAGGACAGAGTTTGTGACTCTTCTCTATAACCTAAGAGTCTGGGAGAAGCTGATGGAATTAGGTTCTGGATTGCTAACATCCTGTGCAATGGAAGGACCAAATGAAAAGCAACTCTACACGTGTACTGTGAGCAATTTGGCAAGTCCTCCTCCCCAAGACCTGGGAATGGGCAGCTAAAGGTGCTCAAGTTCCATACTTGGGGTCAATATTGCTATTCTACAGGACACATAAGCTCCTGAACCTGCAGAGGTATCAACCCCTTTCAGTGACAGTGTAAGCACATCAATAGTTTTCTGGATCAGTGATCTCTGAGCTGTTACATCCACACACCTGAGAAGCAAGGGCATGGCCCTGCAGCAGTCACCAACACACAGCAAAGAAACCAGTGCTCTGCAGAGAAACTGCTCCAACATGGTACATCACAAAAAGCACCTGGAATCTCTCCTGCCCTCCCACTGATGCATTTGAAGGTCTGGTCTTGCATCCTAGCTTATTTTTTAAACAAGGTTTAAAATCCTCTGGGATTTACCTCTGAAAGTTTCTTCCCACACAAGGAAAAAAGGATGTGGGCTTTCAAGAAGTGACATTATTGGTGTCTTGGAGTAAATGATATCTTGGGTTTGTTTATTTTTGAGGACATATATATGACATTTTCAGGCTATAGAGATGTCAAGCACCTTGATTTTCCCCTCAGGTTAAATATGAATCCCACTTACTGAGCCTGGGGAATATAAAAGCTGCACATAAAAATGAAAGCTTAGACATGGAGAGGTACAAAACAGCTTTTGTATGGCAGCAATGCATCCCTTCCAAGAGATTTCCATTTACTCCTGAGCAGCTGCAGTGCTAACATGAACCCATTCCACTATGTCAAGTAGACACATCTATGGTCCCTATTTTGCTGGTTTAAGTTTCAGTGCTTCCCCCACTTGGGGTGGGTGGGGGATACAAGGAATACTTTTGGAGCTGCCTAATGAAAACTCCTCAGATTAACTGCAGGGAAGGCAGAAGCTGAAGGAAGGTCATAGGAAACTGTGATCAAGAAATAGTTTTAGATAAAGGTTCCAAACCTGCCTGAGACACATTAGCATCAGCTCAAGAGTATAAGCACTACAGATGCATTCTGCCTGCCTTGACCACGTTTGCTCCCTTCCACCCTTTAAGCTGTGCCACATTTCCAGAGGAAATCCCAACCTTGGGCCAAGCAGAAGAGCAGTACCTGGAGGACAGTGGGCAGGGTTTCGTCTAGGTCACTGAAGTAACTTGGTTGTTGGGTGAATATATTTCCTGAGAAGAGAAAGGGGGGAAAAGAGACCATTTCCCATTAATTCAGACATCCACGGCAATGAGCAAACGTGCACCAGCAGATGTGCTGGTGTTATTGCTGATATCCCCACTCCAGATCCAGATAATACCCGTTTAGGACACGGGCAAGGCTCCCTCCTCCACTCCTGCTCAGTCTGACTGACAAAGCTGCTGTCAAGTCACCAGTGCAACTGCAGAGCAAAGGAGATGTGAGACAATTCCTCCAGAGGCTGCTACAGTGAACAATGCAAATACTATCCCTGAACATTCCTATTCCTGTATTTGACAACTGGAGTTGACTTTCAATTACTGAGAAGAGCTCAACATGTGCTGGGAAGTGTTCTGCAGAATATTTCTTCAAGGTAATGAGGCTTTAGCAATACCTGCTATTGTATTACTAGGGCTTCATTATCTCTACAAGATACTCCACTGATGAACAGCACAGCATAAATCCTCAGCAAGTAAGCCCAGGAGCTGCCTGTTTTCCTGTGAGTTACTGTTCAGACCATGAAAATTAACAGAGTTAATGTCCTTATCCAAGGGCAGAGCATGGGTAAGAGTTATGATACAGGTCTCAGAACAATTTATACCCTGAGAAGAACCAGAAGTTGATCAAGTTCTGAATTACACCCCAGAACTGCGGTGCTGTTACCGTCACAACACAATCAGGTGAGCAAATCACTGGTCCCCCCCATGCAGCATTACTGCATTGCACTCCAGAGCACACGCAGAATTCAAATGAGGTTTCACACACTTGGGTCTTCTTCGGAATATTTTAAGAGCCAGATAACCTAAGCTTCACCTCTGAAGGAGAAATACCCATCCTGTCATGCCTCCTGTCCACCTCTGAGGCTTGGCAGGTGAATTCAGAGTGGAAGTTACTGAAAGAGGATAAAGGGGTTAAAAAGTGCATAGGTTTATCTAAGCTTTTCTGGCCTGGTAATTTGGCTGCATCACATGAGCTCATGTTAGTCAACGTGGAAATGAGATAAAAATAGCTACCAAAGGAAGGACAAAGTTTCATTGCATGAATGGCAGACAATGTGGGTGAGAATTTAGGGAGAAGAGCTCACATCATCCAAGGTTAGGTTCTCTTCCATCTGCTTGGGTGGATGTTAAAGATCACAAGTGGTTCCGTGTGAAGAGAGCACAGGGTAAGTGCAGCAGCTAAACCAATGTGCCCCACCTTCATTATACAGCGTGCAAGGCTGAGATGTTACTTAATATGCACTGGCCACCCAGACTGGCTGTACAGATGCAGGGAAATCTAGTGATAAGCACAGCTTGAGCAATGCCCAGAATGCTCTGTGGTCTGAAGGTCTGCACTGAGATTTCAAGTTCTCCTGCTTCACAGACCACAGATTACCTCACGTTGCACATTCCCCTTAGCTCCCAACCCCACAAACACTCACGTGAGCAGATGGACTGTGCCCATCTTCAGACCCTCCTCTCTCCCTGCCCAGCAGTTGAGTTGTTTCCCCCTTGCCATCTCTACAAGGATTTTACAGAGCCCTCATGGTCCTCTTACAGTGGCTGAGGACACATTTTATTGGCATTGGGCAACAACTGCTGGGGCCTAACTGAGCCTTGGTTCACGCCTAATGCCACAAGCCCCACTCAGCACAGCTAAGCAGCAGGACATAAAGCTTTCAGTGACATCAATGGAGGTCACAAGTAAAAGTAATCTGATGTAGAAATTACAGATTCTAGTTGCCACTGACCATTTCCTTTTCAGAGCAGTTACACTGGTATAAAACCCCACTTGCCGCTCTATGAGTAAGCAAAATGCAACACATTGTTCCTTGGCTTTAACTAACCGATCATCTTCTGGAGAAGGAGACCATTTCCTTTCCCAAAAAGCACACAGATATCCAAGATCTTTGGGATGTCAAACAGGAAGTTATTGTAAATTATTTCTCCAAAGACAGAGGGGGTGATAAAATGATCCTACAAAGGAAAAAAACAAAACCAGTAATTTAAAGGATAATCCATATCTTACTCTGCAAGAGCTCCAGCATCATAATGACACCTGTAAAAACATCTCCCAAAGGTGTATTCAGGATTTGGTTTCATAGAAGGCAGCAGCTCTGCTTACACCAGCCTCTGCAGCACCCTCCATCCCCACTGCTTGTCACTGCCAGGACACTGCCCATCCACATGAAGTGAACCCATCAACATAAAAGTTAAAAGAAAAAGCTCCTACAGCTCATTCAGTTCCCAAACCTGGCTCATGACATGGCCAAAGAGCTGAGCTGACACAAGAATGCCTCAGCCCAGGTGTAGGAATAAGAACTAAGCATAGGAACACCTTAACTGGCACCAACACTGAAAAACACCTCTGAGATCCCAGCCTGAGGTTAGTGGTACCCTGGAAGAGCAGAGTCAAGGCACAAAGGACAACTGTATTGGTGACAAGTAGGAAGCAAACCTGGGAACTGCAGCTCTACATCCTGGCTGCTGGAACAGTGCATCAGAACCACCTGACTCTCAACACTGCAGGAATTCTGATAGAATTCCACATGACAAGTGTCTCTGACACTGAGAAACAAGCAAGCTAAACCGTGACTTTGGAGTTTCAGATGAGGATTTGCCTATGGTGATGAATGTGTCCAGCCCCAGTGACAGGCAGCACACGCATCCTCTGCTTCAGCGGAGGGACAGGGCTGCATGCTGGCTGGGGCCAACTTCCAGAGCTCCTGCTGACCGTCTGCAGGACAACAGACTATTCATTCTCTTCAAATTACTCAAGTATAACTTGGTGTCAGATGCTCACTGCCTCACTGGAGGGGTAAGATCTAATCAGCTCCTGGAATGAACAACACCACAGAGGTGTCGAGTGCTGCTGCTGAAGTGGTGCTAGCTGCAGGCTCCAGCATTCCTTCTACCTGTTCCCGCCCTGCTCCTCCACCTCCCACTCCAAGAGCTTTCCTCAAAACATCCTGAATGTCACCATTGTGACAATCAAGAGAATCAATACAGCACTAAATAATACATCATGAGCTGAGAATATCAAGGAGTAATTGCTCAAACACAAGGTGCCTCACTCACTCACTCATCCTGCCCACAGGCCTTGTGAAAATTCCACAGCTCCCAATGGGAGTCGCACTCACATGATTAGGGCTGAGTGTGGCTTTCAATTACCATGCCAAGAAAACAGTAATTTAGAGCAATTTCATTGTGTCCCAAAAACCTGGGGAAAGTTCAAGGAGGGCCAAGGATCAGGACAGGTGATGTGACAGTGTGGCACAGAGGAAGTGGCACCAGGCCCTGCAGAACCCCTGCGCCACAGAGCTGCACAGTCACCAACTTGTTTGCTCTTCTCTTCCAGGGGTGTATCACACCCCCACCTGTGGCTAACCTGCTATTACTGAGCTGCCTGCCTGGATCTCTTTCCTAAGAAACCATCTCATAGTTCAGGTGCTTCAGCTCTGAGTGGTTATCATCTCCATAGAGTGAACAGGCTGATGAAAACAGCCAGGGAGAGGAACAGAGCTGGACACACAAGGAACACCATTAATTCCTCTGTGCTTTTCCTACGCTGCCCAGCCCAGAGCACCCGGAAGGGAATGAAATCCTCACCTTGGACTCCCTGTGAGTGGACATCCTGAGGAAGGTGAGGAAGATGCTCCGGTGAAGACCCCTCTGCATGTCGCTGACCTCGGGGGGACAATCCAGCACCGCATCGAACTTGCGAGGGGCAAAGCGCAAGTAGGAATCCAGACACTTGTGAAGCGTCTCATCAAATATCACCTTGCACAGCCAGGGACAAGGGAACAAAGAAGGGAATGTCACACATCCACAGGTGTGGCTCAGGGGAAGGCCACTGAAATTTGAAAGTGATTTAAAACATTCTAGAGGGCGAAAAGGAGTCCCACATGCAGCAAATACAAGCAAACTCTTCAAATCCACAGGGAAAAAGCTACTGAGACTTTCTTTGCACTCTAAGGTGCAGTAATTCAGATGCTTGACAAGTGATGCAATTCTAGAATCAGCCAGGTTGGAAAAGGCCTTTAAGCTCATCAAGTCCAACCTTTATCCCAGCACAGCCAACGCCAACCCTAACCCGTGGCACTGGGGGCCTCATCTGCGCAGCGTGTGAACACTTGTAGAGATGGAGGTGCTGGTGCAGCACTAGTGCCCGCTGGGGGCTCAGAGGGAAGCCAGGTCATTAAGTGCATAAGAAGCATATACAAGTCGTTATGAAACTGGTTTAAAGTTCATGGCTTCTAGCAGCACCTTCTTCAGTGTCCACAAAACAATTCTTACCTGGCACCAAAATTTGTCATGAGGCAAAGCCAGAAGCCAGTTCAGGTCATCTGCAATGAATTTGGCTCTCTCCAAGAACTCTTCCACTAAAGCAGGGTCTCTGGCGAGGGGCGGCGGTCTGTATAGCACAAAAGACCGATCTGCTTTTATTTCTGGGTGCTGCAGAAAGCCAAAACACTGTATTAAAACTACAGATCAAGAGACAGGAA
>NW_009924385.1:0-2711 GCF_000696875.1 Nestor notabilis | reverse complement strand
GTGCACTGCCCACTGAATTAGGAAACCAACACCAAATTGGACTTGAATACAATTTGCCATTCAGATCCCTGGTAATTTCCCATTTTCTACTCTCTTGGGCAGGTTATCAGCAGGTTTGTATCCTTGTTTATCAGCAACGTTTTCAGGCCTTCATAATGTGGTAGACGTTGCTCCTTGCACTCTGTTAACCAAAGCCTTGCAAAGCAGCCCTCCCACACCTTCAAAACAAACAGCAGCCGCGTGGTGCTGTGCCTCTGAAGCACGGCTGTGCTCTCTCTTTTCCCTCCTAACTGGTTCTTGCACAACATTCCATGAAGTCAAACTGACACAGTCACCAAACAGAGAGAAGCAGCATTTCACTGCCCTCCCCAAAGGTTACCAAACAGGCTTTGCCCAAATTCTCCCAGCCTAGAATGAGAATCACACTGAAGAGCAAGCAGCAGCTTCAAGCTCTGTCTTAATCCACATGTACACCCAGGTACGTGTGAACCTCCTCAAGCCAGCAGCCCGCTTCTGCAATGTGCCCACAAGACCCTCTCCTTTCTCTCATTTCTGGGAGAAAAGGATTACATGGATTGAATTTCCTGATTTCACCAAGCAGAAGCCACAGGGTGGGAGGTCATGGGATACAGGGAGTGGATGGAATTATCCCAGTGCTATAGCTCAGAGCTAAACTTTACACAGAGCGTGCAAAAGCTCCCAAAGCATTCCCTCTATTGCAGCCAAGTTTACATTGCTGCTCCTCAAAAGAATAAGTAGTTCTGGAGGACACAGTTTGCTGCTGATGTTGAACACAGTAAGTTTTAGTTGTCTATTTTTTCCCCCCAATAGTGGGTAAACAAAATCTCAACTGTTTGAATGCACTAAAACACAAAAAACCTTCTTGTAACAGGCAAACTTAGCAAATTTCATCATATCCCAGACAAAGGGTAGTTTTACCCAGGCTTTAACATAAGATGATTATTTATTAAAGGTCTTGTTTTGGCTTTGAGGAAAAAGACAGCTCACCAGTGCTGGTAAAGTTCTCATCTTCCCTGTTTTGGGATCCCTTTCTGTCAGCTGGAGTTCATCCAGAGGTAGCGCCGGCATCGTGATGACTTGGTCCTGTCTTCAGCAAACAAAAAACCAAAGGCAGCACAGGGTGTATTTTACAAGGTCAGTCAAGCAAAAAAATAACAAAAGAGGCTACACACAGGGCCTTCCTGCACCACACAGGGCCTGGAAATGGATTTATACAAAGCAATTTATCCACCACCCAAATGCCAAACGTCAAGGGAGCACCCAGGAGCCACCTGCACACACCTCAGAAGAAACCTGTAATGTGGTGCTCTGCTTCCAGCCCTGTTCCTCACTGAGAGGCCACACATACCGTCCAGGACAATGAACACCAGATGGGAACATTGTTTAATATGAAAGCTTGATATTTAAATCTGGCTCCTGAAGAGCTGAGCTGAACTCTTGGCTTTTTAATGCTTGCAGTCTCTCTCCTGACAGCCCAAACTGAAACAACCGAAACACAGTCTGCCAACATACTATTAAAGGAATATTTCTGGTGCTTATGTGGCAGAAGCACTCAGCACTCCTCCAGACAAGTGTCCAGGGTGAGCCTGCGAAGCACAGCCTGCCTTCCCCTGCCACTTCCCACCTGCTCACAAAACCACGTTTGCATTTCCAACAGCACCTTTAGGCTCAAAGATTTCAATTCCCTTCCGAAAATGAACTGCAGCTCAAGTATTCGAGTGATTCAAAAGCACATCCCTTATGTGCATGTTAGAGAAATTCAGGTATTAACAGAAAGTGCCAACTGGAGGTTAACAGAACTCCTCATCTCCTGGGTGATGGGGAGCAATAGGATTTCTGTGAAATGGAACTACACAGTTGTGTTCTGGTAGGGTCTAAGCTCACAAGGCTCCTCAGGTGCACATTTCGGTGTATTCCCATTGCCTGGGCAGAACAGCAGTTAAAAGAAGAGCAGTCCGTTTGGACAGCAAGAGAGAGAGTAACACTTTTAGCTCCAGAGAGTTTGTCACCTGTGGATTTAGGCAAAAACGGTGCCATTTTGGCTCTCATTTGAGAGTTCAATTTGAAAACAAAAAATAACAGTAACAGAAGTTTACAGCAGAGCCACACCAACACACACAGCTCAGAAAACATCAATAATTGCCTTTCCGAGAGAGCTTAGATTAGAACATTGACAAGAGTGTTTTCAATGCTTATGATAAACAGTTTCTTTACAGAAAAAAAATCCACCCCAACAACTTCTGAGCAGAATCAGCTGGTTTTCATCTTGAAATACGTTTAATTTGGCTCTTAAAATTTCTGGAGTCACTCTGAAAACTGCACAGACCTGTGTGTTTGCAACAAGGGGAAAAAAATGTCTCAAACCATCAAGGTCTTCATTCCAAGTCAAAAACATCTTGGAAGAGAGTGGGCCCTGGCCAAAAGCATATTCAGCTGGAGAAGAGAATAACCCTGAGTATGGGATCCTCAACACAGAGGATCATTCTCGATCACTATCATGTGCTTTTCCTGACCCAAGAGCTTTGGTCTCAACTACAAGGATGTAATTAATGATGTCAGGCACACTGTGTAAGAGCCAAAGAGCCCTGACATAGAATCCCAGCCTGGTTTGGGTTGAAGGGACCTTAAAGCTCCTCCAGCTCCAACCCCTGCCACGGGCAGGGACACCTTCCACCAGAGCAGGTTGCTCC
>NW_009924384.1:0-2839 GCF_000696875.1 Nestor notabilis | reverse complement strand
GCCCAGCCGGAAACTTGGAACCACACAGCTGCGCACTCACTCCCCCCAGCTCTTCCTTCCTCCCCCCGCTCCCGGAGGGATGGGGAGGAGAATCGGAGGAATGTCACTCCCACGGGTTGAGATAACAGCACTCCAGTAACTAAGGTATAATACAAACCACTACTGCTACCAATAATAATGATAAGAGGAATAACAAGGGGAGAGGACACAAACTGCTCACCACCCGCCGACCGATACCCAGCCCGACCCGAGCAGTGATCTGGGCCTTCCAGGTAACTCCCCCCAGTTTATATACTGGGCATGACGTGCTGTAGTACGGAATACCCCTTTGGCCAGTTTGGGTCAGGTGTCCTGTCTCTGCTTCCTCCCAGCTTCCCCTCCTCCCTGGCAGAGCATGAGACCGAGAAAGTCCTTGGTCAGAGTAAACATTACTTAGCAACAACTAAAACCATCGGTGTTATCAGCGTTGTTCCCAGACTGAAAGTCAAAAATCATAGCACTGCACCAGCTACGAAGAAGGTGAAAAAATGACTGCTATAGCTGAACCCAGGAGAACTAAGCTGTGTAGCATTTTAATGATTTTTTAACAAACTTCTTATGATAATTAGGCTGTATGTAAAATGCTGCATAAAAGTCTAAAACATCAGCTTAAATTTCAAGCAAGACTTTGCAACACTTTGAAGTTTCCTTCATTGAAGGATTAAATAATTAGAATTCGTATTTACAGGAATAAAACTACTCAGATGTAAATGACAGTTGTGAACATAATGTGATATTTGATCAAAAACATTGCAAATACAATCTAAAAAAGGTACTTTTTAGGTTCAGACAAACAGTTTTTTAGGTTCAGACAAACAGTTGTATGACAGTAGTAAAAACAAACTCCTTTAAAGAGAATTAACAGATTTAAAATCTAGTGTTTTAAAAAATATTAATGGAGTTCATGTGAGTCTTCGGCATTCTCCGTTATGAACTTCTGGATACTTATGAAGTAAAAAAGGGTTATCTGAATTATTTAACTGCCTAGGTTATTTAAATAACACTTCTTCCATAGTGATGATTTTTAAAATTTATTTTTATTTCTGCGAAACTTGTTTCAATCAGTAGTGTTTCATGCTAGGTTAAAAAAAACCATCTTGGACCACAGGAATTACATTTGGATTTGTAATCTAAAGCAAGCTTTTTGTATTGATCCAATTATAACAAAATCACATGTTAACCAAATTGACAGAACCAGCAAATATCACTAAGCTGCAGGATAACGCAGACCGTTATTTTAGCAACTTGCTAAAATCCAAGCATAGAATACAAATATAGTATGATACATTGCAGTAATAATTTCTGACATTGTTAATAGATTGAAGAATTTAGATGTCAAGTTATTTATATTTGTAAATTGGTCCTTCAATGTAATTCTGCTGGATAAGCCTATGACATTCAGTTTTCTCCAGGAAATATCTGTGGTCACGTTTTGGCATGACAACTTTGTATCAGCCTGTCAATGCAAATTTAACTAGAGATATTAAGTACCTCAGCCTTTTTCTCTTCCTCAGTCACTAGGTTTCCCCTAGTATCCAGTAGATGATGGAGGCTCTCCTGGGCTCTCCTTTTATTGCTAATATGTTTGTAAAAGATTTACAAGATTTAGTTCCATCTGTGCCTTCACCTTTCTAACTTTCTCTTCACATAACCTAAAAACATCCTTGTACTTTTCATGGGGTGACAGTCCCTTCTTCCAGAGGTGATAAATTCTCTTTTTTTTTCCTGAGTTCCAGCAATATATCTCTGTTCAGCTAAGCTGGTATTCTTCCCCTCTGGTTTGATTTTCAGCACATGGGAACCCCCTGCTTCTGTGCCTTAAGGATTTCATTCTGGAAAAGTGTCCTGCCTTCCTGGACCCCTTTGTCTTTTAGTAATGTTTCCCAAGGAATTCTGCCAACCAGCATCTAAACAGGCCAAAGTCAGTCCTTCGGAAGTCTAAGGTGGAGTTTTTGCTGACCTTCATCCTGACTTCTCAAAGGATTGGAAATTCAATTATTTTGTGATCACTTTTTCCAAGATGGCCTCCAACCATCACATCATCCATTAGTCCTTCTATGTTTACGAGCAAATGCAAATCTAACCAGGCATCTCCCCTAGTTGGCTCACTAACCAATTTCAATTTCATGATTGCTATGGTTATATCTACTAAAAATGATTGGAAATTACAAGAATATGAAATGCTAAAAACACCCTGCAAATGTCAGAGAAAGGACCAAATTAGGTTTTCTGGCTATTATCACTATCTTAGTTATATTCTTAGTTATATATTATTTAGATAAATTCAAATCCAGCATACCATTGTCATGGAGAAGGCTTTATTTTTATGGTTCATTGAGAACAATGTATTTTTAGGAGAAGTTGAATGAGCAGAAGATAGGGATTTGTCATAGGATTAGGGGAATTAATTTCATGCAGTTTATAAACACGGAAGAAAGCACAAAAATAAGAGTGTGGGTGTTGGAGAATGGATGAGGGAACAGGGTCACAATGGAAAGATACAGGGAAAGTTACAGACAAACAACTTTGGGGAAGTGCCAAGTGGAGAACAGGACGAAACCTTGGACTAAGCAAACCGGAAGTAGGAGGAATATATTAATGTAACCTTTAGAATCTAACCAATGATCAGAGCTAAGCACTTAGAACTAACCAATGCATAACAGACAAGTGGTATTAGCTTTGGAAGCTTTTGTATAAATATCTGTGTAACCCACATTAAAGTCGAAGCTTGCTTTATCACTCATATTGAGTTGGCTGCTTGTTTCCCTTGCTCGTCGCAAGTGGCGCCCGAACAGGGACC
>NW_009924383.1:0-6583 GCF_000696875.1 Nestor notabilis | reverse complement strand
CCACTTGTGACCAGCCACCAACTGGTATTTAGCTCCATTCAGCACCACTCTGGGCTTGGCCATCCAGGCAGTTTTTTATCCAGCAGAGTAACCTTTCTTGCCTTCTTACCTTCACTTGTCTTTAGAAGGCCTGCCCCTAGCGAATGGTTCAGGTGAAGCAGGGAAGACGTTGGTTGTTTCTGGTCACTGAAGGATCTGTAGCTGTTGTAGAGCTCAGAAGCATCGCTGCAGTTCTTCCAAAGTCAGACAGGAAGGAAGGGAGCAGGGCTGTAGTTGTGAAACACTCCATGAAGTGGAGGCAAAGCCATGCTTGGCAGCTGCAGAATAACTACCTGAAGGATGGTTTGTCATGACCCTCTGGGCACAGAAAAGCTAATTTGAGCAGAGCAACAGCACTTCCCCACCACTGGAGTGTTCAAGGTCAGACTGGACAGAGCTAGTGATAGATGCTCCTGTCTGTTGTAAGGGGTTGGAACTAGATGATCTTTGACAGTCCCTTCAACCCAAACCGTTCTGTGACTCTAAGAGAGTGAAGGCGGCATCACCTGCATCTCCCCACAGCTGACCTGGTGGCTGCCAGCACAGGACCCTCACTCGTGCTGACACACTCAGGGACTTAGAACAAGGAAGGGTTTTACATGAAGCTGCACAGCTGGGACTTACCCAGCCTGGCCCCAGGCCCGTGCTGGGCCTCCCACCACACAGGGTACCACAGCTGGCACTTTCTGTCACAGCTCCCATTTTGGCATGTGTCAGCTTTGGACGGCAAGTCCTCAGGTTGACAAGGTCTTTTCCTGAGTATCAGGTAGTCTTGTCAGTCCAGGAGAAAATGGGTAAAAAATAAACCCTTCTAATTTTTCCTCTGGGCTGCCTTTCCTGTACATCGCAGTTATTCTTCTACTGCCCTTCCTCTGTGATCCCCATCCCTCACAAGCCTCATTGCTGAAATTCCCCAGGGAGCCAGGACCAAGCTTGCAAGCTCCCACTGCTTGTTCCTCACCCATCAAGGACCTTAAGTGCTCTCCCCTGCTTCCCAGTCTCTCCTAAAAATGGCTTCTGTTCCTCATCAGCTTTTCTCCTCCTTCTCCTCCTCCTCATGATCATGTGTTCACCCCTCTCCTTCATCTGGGAAAACAGAGTAAGCCTCTCTCTGCTTTGATCAAAGCCTAAAAGTGCTGGATCATCCTGCTACTGAACTCACTTTTCAGACTAATCAAATTTCAGCTATTAGTGGCAAATCACATCATCTCATCTCTAGCTCTATCAGCCAAAGGTTGAAAAACAGAGCTTCCCACTCACGTCAGGTGAAGCAAGTGCTGATGATCCCTCTTCCATTTTGGGAAAGAAGGGCTTCCCCTGAAATGTCATGAAACTTGTACAGAAGATAGCTCAAAACTGCATACAACCACATTCACTCCAGGACTTGGGGCCCCAGGTGTTGAACTTCACCCGAGCCTTGGTCTGCACCACTGTGCTACTTTAGAAGCAGCATCCTTATCCTGAGGATATTATGAGATGCTAGATATTTTTGCATTACTAAATACTCAACAAAAGCTCTTCAGAGCTGTGCTGGGCAGAGCGGGGTGTTGCCAGCTCTGTCCCTCTGCTGGCTGACACCGACCCTTCCCCATGTGCTCCTGCTCTGCTTGGCGTTGCTGGCTCGCTGCTGGCTCACAGTGCTCTTCTCTGGTTTAGTCCTGTCAAGTAGTCAGACAACAGAGAAGTTCCCGCTCATCTTGTGTAACTCTCAGATGGTGAAAAACAGGTTCAACACATTAAATTGCTGTTGTAGACACGCCACAGGGAGGAAACTGGAAGGGCTGACATGGCAGGCTGGTCTCACCCCGCAAGGAGTGGTCGTGTTTCAGAGTGACTGCCAGCAAATGGAGCAAAACGCATTTCAAGGCTCAGTTCTGGGGCTTCAGACAGAAACACCGCTCTGCTCTGTGTGAGGTGACCAGACTCCAGTAAGTGACAGACCCCAGGCTGCCGTGGCTCTATGGTGGCAGGAGAATGGCGTGAAGAGAAACCCAGAGGCTGCTTTTTGATAGGAGTGTCAGCCACGCCATGCGTCTCCCAGTGCTGCCCGCCATGCAAGGGCAACTGAGGGGATGCCGTGTGGCCCTGCTGGGACCTTCCACAGCAGCACCTGGCTGCTGGGTACCCACATCTCCGTGACCCATATCCCCATCCCCAGGGATATAGACACTATTGTGCATATTTAGTGTTGCATACCTTTGAGTTCTGGTGCTAAGATTTGGCCCTCTTTTTAATAAGTCTTTTCATAACACCAGACTTGAAAAGTCTGTGAGGTACAAAACTCTTAGCAGGCCAGTTACGAAGTTTTCCTACAGAAAAGAAAAGGGCTCCTTTTAAAAAGCATCACTAACGCTTCCTCCACTGTTTTTATCATTGTCTTAAAAGGTAAAGCAACTCTTCCATGATGAATTTTTCATGCACTGGGTAGGAAGGGATAATTAGTGTGCTTCATGCTGATTGTCTGCAACTGCTTTCTAATTAACTAATTGACTACAGAGCTAATGGGATTCAAAATCAGGTTTTATATTTGAATTTGACCAGACCTATTTTAAGAACCATGAAGACAGATTGGCCAGAAGCTTTCATTTGATGCCAATCAACCGGTATTCTGGAAATACTGCTTTATTATCACCCGTATAGCTATTTTGCGATGGCTTTTGCCTCTACCTGGTGGCTGGAAGGTGAATTGCACGATTCCCAGTTCTTCCGTGGGAGGCAGGCAGGCTTTTGGATAAGAATATATATAGAAACATGAAAAACACCCTAAGCTATCACTGTCTAGGGACTCTTTTTATTTTTCCCCACTCCATAATCGGGTCAAAAAAAACTATTGGAAAGGATTGGTGGTGCGGATATGTGAATAAATGTAACATAATACAGTAATCATAGACAGAGCCAGCAATCGTGACTCACAGATCTGTAAGATTTATTTAAAAGCATCGACAAGAGAGTGTCAACAGACAGGCAAAATCCAACAGATACAGTCAACTTGATTTTCAAGAGGCACTGGGGAAATCCTTCAACAGCAGCTCATAAAGGAGCTGCCGTGGATTGAGAGAGAATGTCTGCTTGTGAGCAAGCAATTGGCAGAAACCAGGAATACACTAGCAGTATGCGCAGAGAAGGGGAGTCCCAGCTGGAGTCCTACACTGACATGTGCTGCGGCTGCTCTGAGCAGCCAATGCCTAAAGAATCAGCAAAAGAAGGTGCAAATAGACTTTGAGGGATAATGGGTAAAATCAGTCAATTGTACACAGCTGTCCAAAGTGATGAGGATGAAAATTACTTCAGCAGTTGCAAAAGGCTTTCATAATACCCAGAAATCGGACAGTAAAACAGCAGGTGGAATTTGCAGATAAAAGGTAGATAAGTGCAAGTCAAACCCATTAGCAAACACAGTTCTAAACCAGCTACTGAAAATCAAAACATGACGAGCAGTCCTGGGGCCCCAACTCGAGGCAAATGCAATGGAAAAAACAGAAAACAATTACAGCCATTAACCCTGAAAACAAATAACGGAGGGGGGACTGTGATGGCTGCCCATGAAGTCCTGAGGGAGCAGAGGGCACTGTCTGAGGGTGTCTGAGAGCCCAAGTAGATGTTATACGGAGGGTTTTTCACAAGGTGTGCTGCAGCTTCACAGCGGTCTGTGGGAGAATGGTGAAGTTTACATGGTTCAGAAAGGAATCAGCCAGATTTGTGGGAGAAAACTCATTTGGCACTATTAAAAAGGAAGGCGTCATTTCTGGTCAGGAAGTCTTTGGACCAGAAATGTTTGCAGTCTGCAAGCACTTTCAGGAAGCACCAGTACCTGCTTGTCCTCTCCGCATGCTCTGCCTGCAGGACCTGTTAGTGGCCACCCCCAGAGGCAGGGTAACAAGCCAGGAAGCCTTTGATCTGCTCATTCTTGAATTTTATGTATCACTTACATCCAGTACCTTCCACATCGGAGGAAAAACCCCAAAGGCTACTAAGCATTTGCTGGAGCACATCTCATCTCCAACTAGGTTGCATTTCAAACCTCAGCAGGAGCAGTTTATCTACAGGGTTCGTGATAAGAATGGAGAAAGATAGCCAGAAAAGCCTCAGCTAAATGTGAAAGGGCTAAAATCTTTTCCATTATTAAGTCCATGGTATAGAACAAGTGTTACGCTGAGAAACTGCAACATATTCCCATAATAGGTGTACTTAAGCAGGCTGTATAGCAGGCACAGGTCACCTTAATTCTGGCATGCTCTTTAGAGCTTGACTTTGCAACGGCAGTAATGTTCATTTAATTTGGTCTCTGTGCATGTTCTTGTGTGAATAATTACGAAGAATAATATAAAATCAGCAACACTTACATCAGTACTTTTGAGTCATTTTGAGATGACTTTCCTTTATCTGACCCAGTGTGGCTCCAGCTGCCTGCTCTGTTCCTGTAAGTGCAGGCAATGCCAATGCCGGATGCAGACACTGACCTTTTAGAGGGTTCTGTCTGCCTGCATCCCTCATCCAGACTCTGTCTCGGGGTTGTCAGTGCTACCACAGCACTAAAACCCTGAACGTGGTCCATGGTGAGCAGTGTTTGGCAGGCTTACCTGAGCGATGCTGAGCACCCGCTGCCATGGCCACTCCACCTGCAGGCATGGTCCTCACTGCATGGCCAGCTTCTGGCAGCACCAAGGGCAAGAAGACAGGTCTGTATGGCTTTCAGATACACTGATGGGTGCCAGATAAACTCTTGCAATGACAGTGCTAATACCAGTAGTACAGTGGCAACCCAACCCAAAGGAAGGAGGCTGGGCTCAGACCCGCCAGCAGACAACGTGTCACTGTGATTATCACAGCCCAGCATGTCTCACTTAGCAAATCTGTCAATGGGTAACTCAGCAATCTAAATGAACACTGCTGGGGAGCCCACCCAGCACTCATGTGTTTGACGTGCCAGCTGCTCCTGATGGAGCACTGCAGTGCTGCAAGCTTGTGCTCCAAAGCAGTTCTGATTGCTGGGATTCAGACTCCAAGGGAGAGGGAAGACCACAGAAAAATGCTTGATTAGGAGCCACGTCTGCTGGGTCACTGCACAGCACCTCTGCATATCCACCGGAAACCTCTGTGTCCCTACCCAGGTGAGGAAGCACAGGGACAGGGCAGATACTGGGCAGCTCTTGTGTCACTTCCAGGTTTCACTGGCTCAGTATTGCAGGAGGATGGACTGCCTTCGCACAGGATGATTACCGACCACTGACAACCATCCTAAGTACCACTTAGGAAGCTTGCCAAGCTCTGAGATTATTGCCATTTTCCAGTTTGCAGCCACTTTCTACTGCAGCATTGTATCTTGTAAGTCCTCAGAGAGACAGGTTTCAGCCGGGGACAGAAGAGAGGGACGGCTAACTGGTGATCCCTCACTGTCTCATCCCTCTCTTCTGTTCCGCCTCAGTAATTCATCTCGCTCCATCTTTCTTGCCCTGTTTTATCTTGCTCCTTCTCCACTGTTTACTGTCCTGTTTTGAATCACAGAACGATTGAGCTTGGAAGGAACCTCTGGAGGTCATCTGGTCCAGCCCCCTGCTCAAGCAGGGACACCTACAGCTGTTTGCCATGGTCCATGGCCAGGCGGCTTTTGAATATCCCCAAGGATGGAGACTCCACAACCTCCCTGGACAACCTGTGCCAGTGCTTGGTCACCCCCACAGTGAAAAGGTGTTTCCTGATGTTCAGAGGGAATCTCCTGTGTTTCAGTTTGTGCCTGTTGCCTCTGGTCCTGCCACTGGGCACCACTGAGAAGAGCCTGGCTCTGTCCTCTTTGCAGCCTTCCTTCAGGTATCTGTATACATTGATAAGATCCCCTGCTTGAGCCTTCTCTTCTCCAGGCTGAACAGTCGCAGCTCTCTCAGCCTTTCCTCACAGGAGAGATTACTGATCCCCTTCATCAGCAAGAGGCTGTCATTGATGGCAATGTCATGGCCATCAACCCCAGTGAAGAGACCAAGATGCAGATGTTCATCTGGAACAACATTTTCTTCAGCCTGGGCTTTGATGTCCGTGACCACTACAAGGACTCTGGTGGAGATGTTGCTGCTTACGTAGCTCCTACCAATGATCTCAGTGGTAGGCGGACCTATAATGCTGTGGATGTAGAAGGGCTGTACACGCTGGGGACTGTAGTGGTGGATTACAGAGGTTACAGGGTGACAGCTCAGTCTATTATCCCTGGCATCTTGGAATGGGAGCAGGAACAGAGTGTAACCTGTGGGTCAATAGACTTCAGCAAGACAACTGTTTCACACCCCAAGTACCTGGAGCTGCTGGAGAAGACTAGCAGGCTGCTTAAGATCCAGAAGCACAAAGTCCTCAACGACAAGAATGAGGAGGTGGAGCTGTGCTCCTCAGTGGAGTGCAAAGGCATTATGGGCAACGACGGGCATCACTACATCCTGGACCTGCTCCGCACTTTCCCTCCAGATCTAAACTTCCTGCCTGTTGAAGGTGAGGAGATACCAGAGGAATGTAAGAAAATGGGGTTCTCCAAGCAGCACAGACACAAACTTTGCTGTCT
>NW_009924382.1:19012-22646 GCF_000696875.1 Nestor notabilis | reverse complement strand
TCCGAGGGCCGGGAGGGGACAGGCAGAGGCATCATCTGATCTCTCTCTCATTGCCCTTTTCTCTGCCTCTGCACCAACCCCCCCTCTCCCCAACACAAGTTCCTTGCAGGAGGCAAAGTGGCACCACAATGACACCAACAACAGCCAAACTTAGAAGCATGACTTAATCTCAGTGAGCTGTCCTTGCCTGCTCTGTGGTCCTGAGAGCAGCATCATGTCATTCCCCCTAGGTTTTTAACCCCTTCATGGGTGTCATGCCCACCATGCTTCCAACTGCTCTCTCCCTGACAATGTCCCCACATCTCCCATCATTTTCCTCCCATCTTCCTTCTCAAATTCCTTCTGGATTTTTGCCTGTTGGATGTTCCCACCTAGCTTGGAAGTTTGTCCGAGATGTGGGCAGCTCTATATAGGTATTGAGAAACAAATGAGGATGGTCTTTGCAGTTGGCAGCAGCCATCTGAGAGAGAAATGAGCTCTTCTAAGTGAGGAGGACTCAGAGCACAATGGCAGGGTCAGTTGTAGAGTCCCTCCTGTGCCACTGCCTGCTCCAGAGGAGGGAGGAGGACACTAGGCACAAGGGCTATTTCTGCACACCTAATACTCAGTCACTGTTAGCAGAAACGTTACGTGGGATGGAAATTTCCAGCGCCACTGCACAGTCCCGGTCTCAGATTGTGCCGTGCTGGGCGCTGCAGTTAGACTTGAAGAAATGCCTGCCCAGAGCTCCTGTGACAGTCCCTGCCCTGCCTGCTCCAGCCGCTTCTCCCGCACATACAGGCAAAGCCCCGGGGGAAGGAGGAGAAGCCACAACCTGGGAGCTGTTACAGGTCTTGGAGGGACCCAGCCCTCGCTTCCTGCAAGCCCAGAGTGCTTCTCGTACCACTGCCAAGGCAGCACGTTGCTCCTTCCCTCCATCCCCAAGCCTTCAAGTCTTAAGACACTTTGTTTTCCTGTTCCAGAATCTGTTTCATTTGGTTTGTAAAGATGGTGAGGTTTTATTTTAATTTTAATTTTTTCCCCCTTTTTTTAAATGTAAGATTAATTTATACTCAGTACTGTATTTAAAATTGTGAAAAAAAGGAAAAAAAAAAGAAAAAAAAGGAAACCACCTCTCAAATAACATTTTCTCTTTCTTTCGTGAGCTGAATGAAATGCAGAGGCCAAACCAGCTCCCCATGGGGCAGAGCGGGATTCCCAGGGCCTCCAGTTTCATTTTCGAGACACTTATTCTGAGATGGCAAAGAGAAGCTGGGAAAGCCCTGGGAGCCCACGGCTGGTGGTGCTGTGCTCCTCCTGGTTTGAAATGACTCAGGCTTTCGGGTTTATGTCTCGAGTTGGACCTCTTCTCCATAGCTACTCTGTTCAGACACCTTGCCAGAATCTCCCTGTGCTTTCATCCCATCTCCGGATTCCTCTGCTTTGAAGGGCCTGGGACAGACGGCAGTGTTTACACTCCCCAAAGCTGTACAAACAGTCAGCCCCTTCCCTCCTTAGTCACATCGTCTAGACAACAGCGGTCCTTCCCCCATGCAGAAGGGCCGTTGTGTTTCCTTTTCCTCCCAGCACAGATGGCATTGCACATCTGGCACTTGGGCATGGGCTGCGGGGAGTGAAGGCAGCTGCTGCCCCGTGCCTCAGTTTTGGGGTCCCCCGGACACATACACAGTACCCCAAGCACTACATGGCTCAGCTCTGAGAAGCACAGACCCAAGTGGGGACTTGTGCTGGAACAGTGAACCCAGGAAGCTCAGGGTCTGGGTGTGCTCCAGGCTGTCCTCACAGGACAAACCTGGCACTCCCAGGTGTGTGCTTTGCTCCATCATGGCTCATTTTTGGATGAGGACGTGTTTTCCCTGATCTTCCAAAGGAAGCTGGAGCACAGGTGAGCTCTATCTGCCCCCAAGGATGGAACGCAGGGACAAAATCACAGTGAGGATAACAATCACATCCATGCTCTGATTTCCTTAGGATAATCCAGTGAGAAGAAAGATTTATTTGGCGTGACACTTCTTCGGGCTTGAGTGCCTGTCAGCAGGGAATTTGGGAAGCAATGTGTGCGAAGAGGGATGCAAACCATGGGAAGCATCAGCTTGGACCGAGGGGCAGGAGGAAGGGCTTGGCATCCCAGGGGACCAGTACACCACTCCGCCATGGCGGTCCCAAGGGAAGCATGCAACCCCCTCCACAAGCTTTCAACAGCTTGAAATGAAGAGGTGCTGAAAGAAGCCACGGGAGCGCACACCTCCCCAGTGCCTGGCGTCCGCTTGGAGCGTGCTTGAACGCCGCTTGCTCGCAGCTCCCTGGCGCACACTCAGCACAGGTCAGCGTGGGGTGCAGGGAGGCGGGAGCAGGTGTTCTTACATCAACCCCGCAAAGCCAAGCTCTGGAAATGAAGCCCCAGATAAGCCCCAGGAGGGCTGCAGCATCTCCTCCATGCAGGGGTGCCCGATTGGCTCAACCAGTGCTACTGGTGATCTCGGAGGCGCCAGGGAGCCTTGGCAACTGTCCCTGGTTTAATTGCTCGGCTGCAGCTTTACCTAAAGGCCCAGCCTCGGGATATGTCATTCAACAGGAGGTTCATCTTTTGATGGAAGAAACATATCCAGCCTTCCAGGCAGTGGAGAGAGGCTTCAGAGACGGGTCCTATTGCGAAAACACAGCTCCCAAAAGCAGCAGGCAGATGGGAAAGCGAGCTTATGGGCTATTCAGGTGCAAAAAGCAAATCCTGCATGGTAAAGCCAGGCCCTGGGGTTTTAGCATTGTAAGTTTGCAAGCTAAAGCTCTTCAACTGCTAAATGAAGTGAAAAATCATTTTGTTAGAGTTTCCTTCCCAGGCCAGGGAAAACTCTTGACTGCTTATTTTATTGGCAGTCAGGAATACAAAGGGCTTAAGCTTGCCCCATGCCTGACTGTGGTTCAAAGGAAGAGCCTTCTTCAGCCCAGCCATGAGGCATAAGCCCAGAAAAGCATTCTCCTCCCTGTGTTCAGCTTGTGCCTCCCTGTCATAAGCCATGCCCTGTTCTTCTGCCCAATCTCACATGGTCCGGATGCAGCTGAAGAGGGATCATGGTAACATCACCATCCCACTGGATCCCAGTCCTGGTGGCCCCATCTTACTGTGCCTGTCGAGCCCTGGGGGTGGAGAAGCCGGCTGTGCCAAGGGAAAATCAGGGTACAAAGAGGGAGGAAAATATGAAGAATTAAAAGCTACTTAGGAAAAAACCCAACAAATGCCCCTTGCCTGAGCATGCAGCTGTTCCCCACTCGCCTTCACACAGCCTGAGACCAAATGGTGTTGCCCCCCCACGGGCCTTGATCTGCCCGTGACCAAATGAACTTGTTGCAGGCTTGGGAATTTCCCATCTTAAAAGACGATGTGAGGAAGCCAGGCAGCCTTAGTTGGTTTTGGCTTTCATCTCAGGGTTAAAGGAACACAGAGCCCCGCACCCAGAATGAGCAGAGAGGGGGTGAGAACTGGAGGGAGCCCCAAATGCCAGGGCCTTCCTGCAGGTAGTGCAGGCAGTGGGTTAATGTGAAAGCGCCAGTCACAGCAGTGAGTCTGTGGGGCTTTTGGCAGAGGAACCAGGAGGGCGAAGAGACCAATATATAACATTCTGGTAGGACTCACCTC
>NW_009924382.1:0-18876 GCF_000696875.1 Nestor notabilis | reverse complement strand
GACGCAGCAACCCAAACGCGGGGGGGACCAGCAGCAGGGAGCTCTGTGGCTTGACAGCCAATGCTCATTTCGAAATATTTGTTGGTTTGGGTTTTTTTGCAGGCGCTGCAAAAGCAAAGGAAAGAGGGTGCAGAGATGCCGGGCAAGCAGCTCTGCTGCAGGTCTTGCCCCAGCAGCTTTGGAAACTCCCAGGTTCCAAATGCTCCGACCTTCTGTCCTGGACACCACTGGTTGATGCGGTCAGCAAGGGAAGCTCTGCTCCCCAAACCCAGGCCCTGCTTGGGTGTTTTCTGCAGGAAGAGCAACTGTTGTGCAGTATAAATCTTGGCACAGACCCAGGGAAGAGCAGAGGAGATGGTGTTAGCTGTTGCTGGTCCCTGCAGCACAAAGCTGTCTGTAAGCAGTGACATCAGACACAGAAGTAAATGAGGTCAGCACAGGAAAAGGGGTGATTGATGTGCAGGAGCGGGTTCAGAGAAGGGTAATGAAGTTGGTGAAGGACCTGGAGCACAAGTCTTGTGAGGAACACCCCCAGTTCCTTCAAGTGAGGGAACTGGGAGTGTTTAGTCTGGACAAGGCTCAGAGGGGGCCTTATCGCTCTCTACAACTAACTGGAAGGAGGTTGTAGTGAGATGGAGTCAGTCTCTTCTCCCAAGTAACAAGTGATAGGACAAGAGGAAATGGCCTCAAGCTGTGCCAGGGGAGGTTTAGACTGGATATTAGGAACAATTTCTTCACAGAGTGTGATCAGGCATTGGAACAGGCTGCCCGGGGCAGTGGTGGAGTCACCGTCCCTGGAAGTGTTCACACACCGTGTAGACGAGGCCCTCAGTGATATGGGTTAGTGGTGGTCTTGGCAGTGCTGGGGTAAAGGTTGGACTCTACGATCTTAAAGGTCTTTTCCAGCCTGGTTGGTTGTATGATTCTATGATTAATGGACCAGGGTGTGCTCACAGAAAGAAGCCCCTATTCAGACATTCATAGAGTCATGGAATGAAGGCTCTGGATGTTCCTTCCCCGCAGTGATTTTCGATGTTGCCACATGAGGGTCTGGCACATGGTCAGCCCAGTGTACACACATGGGGTCACACAAACCACACCATGCACCTGCATGAGGGCTTTGGCTGCACAGATGACACTGTCAGGAGGCACTCTGCAGCAGGCATGGCGGGCGGGTGTGCAGGAGGTCCTGGGGACAGCTACCTCCAAGGAGGTCATGTCACCACTGCCAGCAGGCTCTGTGCATGTCAGCAGGCTGGTAGGGCACTCAGAGAGCTGACATTTGGACATGCTGCAGTGTCAGTGCTCCCAGAGCAGAGGGCAGAGAGGTTTTCCATGGCCCTGCACATGCTGGTATGATGTCTGCAAAGAAAAGCCCTGGGAGGTGCCTGTAACACCCCAAGCCTTGGGCTGGCTGCATGTGTCTGCGTAAAGCAAGACGGGGAACAGTCACCCTGCTCGCGCTCTGGTGTGTCCCTGGAAGTGCATCTCTTATGCCGGGGGGCTGTGCAAAGGGACCTGTGCCTTTAAAGGCTGCAGAGGTGTTATTTAGGTGGAAAAAGTGTTTCACCATGACGATGGAAATTGTTTGTATTTCACTAATTGACTGAGGAGAGAGAAAGGGAGAGAGAGAGAAAAGACCTTCCTTCCCTCTGACAGGTTCAGGAATTTTTTCCGCTAATCAAGAAGAAAAACAAAATGCTTGTGCTGGGGTCGGGGGGGATGAGAGGAAAAGAGGGTCTCCCTGGTGTCCCATAAACCCAGTGGCTGTGGACAAAACACCACAATCGCTGCATAGCCTTGCCCTGGAAAGTCTGAGGCAGTGCTGGCTGACAGAGCAAAGGGGAGCGCTCCTCTTGCTCACAGGAGACCCTGCTTTGGAGCATCCCAGCATCTCCCTCCCAGAAAGATGCACAGCTCCAGACGAGGTGAAGGGCAGGACTGGCACCTGCCGTGGCGAGGTGGATGGCCAGTGGTGCAGTTTTGTCCCCAGGGAGGGATGAGGGATATTCTACTCATCAGAGCATCGCACAGGCTTTGCCAGCTCATTGTAAAAGGACTGAAATGAGTGACCTGTGTATGCAGGTTTGGCTGGGATGGGGCTTTCCTGGCTCTGCTGAGGCAGATGTGAACAGCTTGGTAATTGAATAAAGCATTTTCCCAGCACAGCTGCCTTCAAGTGTATTAAATGAAACAGAAAGGAGCAGCTGAACAGGATTTGCAGTTTTTCCCTGTTATTCGTATTTTCCCTTTTCCATGCGCTGTCCCATTGGGTACACTGTGACCTATTGTTGTACTTATTTATTTACTCAGGTTTTGTAGATGGTTTCAAAGCTCATGGCCAGGAAGGAGCAACCAGATGCTGCTACCGAGCAGGACAGAAAACCTGTTCCAGTTTCCCACTGGGCACACAGCACACAGATATGGAGCCAGGTGCAATCCCCAAACCCAGTGCTGAACCCTATTCCCTTCCCTCCTTGCTCTAACACAGACATCGGAAAATGGGATATTTGACAGCAAATTCATCCTATGTGGTTTTTCCAAGCAGGAGGTTAGCTAGTTGGAGAGGCTTGGGTTAAGGAGCTTCTCCTTTTGGAGAGAGGGATGTGTTGGGTGAATAGATGTAGGAAAAGCCCTGGGAGCTTGGAAGCTTCCCACTGAATGGGGAGGAAGAGCAGGGGATGATAAACCACTGGTCCCCGAGGAAGGCCAGCCAGCAACAGGGGATATTTTTTCTAGAGGGAAACCAGAAATATTTATGAACCTGGATTAAAAAAGTCCTCTAAGGAATCTGAGTGCATGTGAACTCATCTGGGAAGTGGAGACCCTCAGGCAGCAAACAGTGAGAGCTGGCAGGGTGCTGCTGTGCCCACCATTGTGCAGATGGGGAAGGACATCATTGCTCCTGGCAGTGTCCCATGGCCACAAAGCCAAAGCGTCACAAGCTTGACAGGCAGCCACGTTACACTGCGTCCCTTTCTTGGGTCACAACAGTTGAGTGTGGCAGAGACAGCCATTTACATAGAATCATAGAATCCCGGACTGGTTTGGGTTGGAAAGGACCTTAAAGCTCATCCAGTTCTAACCCCCTGCCATGGGCAGGGACACCTTCCACTAGAGCAGGTTGCTCCAAGCCCCTGTGTCCAACCTGGCCTTGAACACTGCCAGGGATGGGGCAGCCACAGCTTCTCTGGGCACCCTGTGCCAGTATAAACAAGTAAACATGAATATTTATGAACCTCCAATTTGTAACTTTTAGTCAGATAAGGTGCAAACACCAGGATCTGGAGCAGACCTCAAACAGTTGGGTTTTTTGGAAGCAGGAACATGTAGGTGAAGGTGACTCTAACTGCACAACCAGGACAAGAAGCACCCAGCTGGCTCTACAGCATCCAGGAAAGCCACACCATTGCTCCCCATCTGTGTTCAATGGGCTGTTGGGTCCCCTGGAGACCAGGACACACCACCTTCCCTGCCAGGCCTCCTGCTGAGCTGTGGGTAAGGCAGGTGAGCCCTGAATCCCAAATGTGATAAGTCCATGTGGAATTGGAGTGGAGGGAAATAAGACCCTGGTAAGACCTAAGTGCCTACACTTGGCTGGGGCAGGAGCTATATGGGACCTAGTGCAGGCTGAGGGAAGTGGTCAAAGAATCAGAGAATGGTTTGGGTTGGAAGGGACCTTAAAGCTCATCCAGTTCCAACCCCCTGCCATGGACAGGGACACCTTCCACTAGACCAGGTTGCTTAATGACCTGTCCAACCTGGCCTGCAGGGCTTGAATTTGGGAGAGCAACAAGATCTGCTGCTCCCTGGGCTCCCTGTGGTATGTGTCACTGGATGGGAGAGGTTGCAGTGCCAGGTTTTGGCAGTAACAGAGGTGCTTCGGGTATGGGCACCTGCATCTCAGGTCTCCAGCTCTAGTATGGGGTGCCAGTGGTTTCCAGCCACAGGTTTGAAAAAGGACCAGAGAAGTTTGTGAGGAGCTGCAAGAAGCAGCTCCTGAGACACAGAGTGAACTTGTAGAGGAGTAGGAGGGTGAAGCTAAGCCCTAGAAAGGAAGGACTTGCTTTTGGGGATCTTTTTCTTTCACTCCTTTCCACCCCTTACCCAAAGACCCCTCCTGCATGCCAGGAAGCTTGGTCTGGGCAAGCATTTTGCCACCTGGCTTATGCACGCACCAGCGAAGGAAACAATTCTGCAATTGAAAGAGGAAATCTCAGTCCCAGCTATTTCTAACCTCTATTGTTTGTTACTCAACTCATGCATTACACAGGCCAGTAAGCAAGACGGAGAGATTGCAACACTTTGCATGTGCTTTCAGACATTTAATTTTAGCATTGCAAGAAGGATTTGTGGTATCGAGAAAGCCCAGTTCTAAGGAAAGAGGAAACCTGTGATTCTGACACTTGATGTTGACCGTAAAAGGAAGCAGATCATTTGAGTGACCTAACAGGTTTAGTCATCTAGGCTGTAATCCTCCGGGAGCCCAGCGGATCCCTGCTGGGGTTTTCCCGTTCCCAAGGAGCTGGGTTGTTTGGGAGCCCGGGGCAGGGCTGAAGTCCATGAACTACCAGACCTTTGCATCTCGGATTAAGCTCCTGATCTTTGGACAGCATGGGACTCACACATATCCCTTCCCAGGCGCTCTCGGGCTGGGCTGGACTTTGCCAGTGCATGTCAGACCTGGACACTGTTTCTGACACAGACCCAGGTGTGTTTATAAGGCACTTGTCAATGTGTTGTCCAAAATCTTCCCACCTTTCCCCAATACCAGGGCTCTCCTTCGTTGCAAGTGTAAAAGGCAGTTCAAAAGGAAGTTGAATTTAAGAAGTTCCGGAATAAATGGAGCTCCAGAGGGAGCTCCTGCATAGCACTGGGGGCTGAGTTCAAAGTGCAGAAGCCCCCTTTGCCTTCTCCTGTATTGAGCGCTCTTCTGAAGCGTGGCTTAGCCCTTTTCCAGTGGGGCGTAAAAGGGCCCTCCACACTGTGAAGAATATTGAGACTCGTGTACAGAAGCTCCTCCCTGCAGAGACAGGCCCTGAGACAGTGAGGACCTGCCTCCCTCCACGCTGAGCAAAGCCAGCTTATGTGGTGTCCACTGCAATCCCACACATACCCAGTGTTGCAGGGATTCCCCCACCGGAAATACAGCAAAGAAATGCACAAACCTACCAAAATCACAGTGGGTCGGTGGTAAGTTGTGTCATCCCCCACCAACAGGCACCAAGCTAACCCCAAACCTCTCCAGCTCCTCAGCCCACTGCTGGGATTGGGATGAGGCTGAGGTCCCTGCTGCACACCCAGTTGCAGGTGGAACCTGCATCCAGCATGTCCCAGTTTTCTCCCCTATGGCTGCAGGCAGAGATCTCACCAGCACTCCCTTGAGAGTCTCCACAAGCCAGCCAGGCCTCGGGCATACCTCAGGGCTATGGCTGCGCTGGCCACTTCCTAAAATGCAGAAGCACCCTTGTGTTTTTTGAGATCTTGCAGATAGAATATGCTTTCAATTCCTCAAAACCAGCGTTCTGCATGTGACCAGAGGCACTGTCCTCTTTCCTCCTGCTCCCTTCCCCTTCCAACAACACATGTGTGCATGGCTGGTGATGGGAGCCAGGGAGTCTCCTTCTGCTTTTCAGTGGTCAGTGGGGTTACGACGTGTGCCTGTTTCATTGAGAAAGTTACCAAACCCCAGCAGGTTGTGAAAGGGGGAAGTGGGAAGCTGGAGAAGGTGGAACAGTGTATGTTTGAAAGAAAGAAAGAAATAATGAAATCTTTCTTCTTTCCAAGTACCTGGTTGTGCAAGACATTGATTTGACCGTGGGACAAAACCATCATGACGCAGCTCTGGCTGAGGGTCAGCGTTGGCTCTGTTTGGTTTGTGATGTGAAGGGAAAATAAAGAAAGAAAAGAGCTCTTCTTGCTGCAGCTCTTGAAATAGCTGGATTGCAGATCCTGGCTCACCTCTGCAAGGGTGGAGGGGATGGGAGCAGGTCCAGGGGCACTCTTGAGCTCTGTGCTTTGTTTGGAAGTGAAGCAGGGCTGTGGGTGCTTTCCTGCACCACCAAGAGCTGAAGCAGTGCCAGCAGAAGGAGGGTGTCCTATGGTCTCCTCCATAGAATCATAGAATGGTTTGGGTTGGAAAGGACCTCATGGGCAGTGATGCCTCACCCTAGGCCATGTCACTGTGCTGGTTCCCAATGGCAGCTTGGGAGCAGGGGAAGTGCCAAGCATCCTTCGCTCGTCTGGACCCAGTGAGCAGCCCAGTGTAGCTGATGGATCATGAATTATGGCAGAAGAAGCAGCAGGAGAAATGTGCTTATTGAGAGCTAAATTCGACTGTGCAGACCAGGGTAACTTCTACTCCTGTATATCCCTGTTCTGCCCATGCAAAACAAACAGTGAGTAAGAGAGTGGGGTTTTCTCATCCAGTAAATTCACAGACTGTGAGACCTGAGCGTGAAGTCCTTGCAGTATGTCTTTGCTGGTGGCCAGAGTGGCCAAGGGCAGGACATGGGTACTCAGCAAGGCTCCACAACCTTTAATCCTGCAGCCGGTGTCCTGAACCCCTGGAGCAGTGGCTGGATTCGCCGGGGAGGCAGGGTTGGAGGCAAAGCATGGGCACCGGTGGTGATGGTGGCCACCCGTGGGTGCCCTGTCCTCCTCGCTGGGCTGTTTTGCAGTCACCGGACTCAGTAAGTGGAAATCCTGGCACGCTGTCCTGTTGTCGTCCCCCCCGGCTGCCCCTGCTTCTCCAGCCGGTCGCAAGAACAGGATATTCACCCGAGCGATGTACACTCACACACGTCTTGTTATCAGGAAAAAACACTCAGTCAGCGTCTGGAATGGGCTCTGATTAACTGTGTGGCCACTGGGGCTTCCTTGTGGAGCCGCAGGGAAAGCGCCCGATTGCGATGGGGTATGGGCGAGCAGGCAGCAGTGGGTTGGAGCTGCAGGGATCATTGGCATGATGAGGGCTGGAGGTGAGCATCAAGTGCCAGCAATTGCTCGGTGTTCCCTAGGCCCCTGCCCTCCCTTTTTTTTTGGGCGAGCCTCTACATACAGGAGCACCCAGCCCCATGGTGCGAGTTGGACCCCCTAATGTCATGGTGAAGCCAGGACCCTTAGGCCGAGCAGTGCCCCCAGCCCCATCTCCCTGTGCCGACTGCCCTGAGTCATGTCAAAACTCAATCCTCGCTTCCAGCACAGGCTCTGCAAAGACGTCCTGTCTCAGGTAAACAGGATCTTGCCGCGCTGCGTGACCTTGTTTACCTCCCCGAAAGAATTCGGCTGTAATTTTTTTTTATGACATTTTTTTTCTTCCTAAGGGCTGGTGAGTCACCCCGCAGAAATGTGTGCTGCCTTTCCACACTGACTCACCCGCTGCCCGCACTCCTGCTTCTCCCTCCTGCCCCCCGACCGTGGCCACCGCGAGAAGACCCTGCTCATCCAAGGATGCAGCCCATGCACCCACTGGTGCTGGTGCTGGTGCTGGTGCTGGTGCTGGTGCTGGTGCTGGTGCTGGTGCTGGTGCTGGTGCTGGTGCTGGTGCTGGTGCTGGTGCTGGTGCTGGTGCTGGTGGTGGCCTCTCTGCCACAGGAAGTGTGGCCGAGTGCTCGGGCAGCCCCTGTGCCAAAACACAGGAAGAGCTCCGAGAAATTACCCTGTGCATTGTCAACTCCAAAAACACCAAAGAAAACAAAACAAAGCAAAAAAACAACCAAAAAAAAAAAAAATTGGCCTCACTAGAACAATTGCCCAGAAGAAAAGTAAAGAGAAAAAAAAAAAAGAGGCCAATGGACCTGGCCCCACGCCAGGACCCTTGTTTTCCTTTCCCAGCACAATGCATGTTAAATAATACTTCCTTCTCGCAATAAGGCCCTCCTGGGCTGGTTTATGTTTTTCTCCCCTGCGGCATGGGGGTTGGTCAGCATGGATGGCGTGGTAGCGTCAGCACCTGGGGGCTGCTGCTCATCCCTGGATCTCCTGTTCCCAGCACCACCAAGGAGCAAGGTCCCTGCAGTTGGGCTTCCTGTCACCCCCTGGATTCTTTCCTGCAGGGATCTTCTTCCAACCTCTGCCACTCACCATCATGATCCAGGTTTAGCCGCTTTGCAGGATCATGTCTCTTCAAGGTAAGAAGGTAGGCATCTCAAGCCACCCCCTTGTAGCCATACCCAAGCTATGAAGACATCCATGCAAGCTAATCACAGTGGTCGTATTATATACATTGCCGCATTGCCAGATGAAATAAAACAGAAAACCAAAACAATATACCTCATACGTGGGATGTACAGTTCCATGACATTCCTGGCCAGGCTTCTAGGCTGGGATGAGGGGAACCCCTTGGCTTTTCAGTTCCCATTTGACTTGCTCTCAGCTTTCTTTTCTTTGGGATTTCTCTTCTCAGTGACAGTGTCACTGGCACCCAACTAGCTGTATTTAAATGTCTGTGTGGCAGGGGAATACAAGTAAAGCAGTTTTTGTTTATTCCAACTTCTTTCCTGAAAAATTTAGCATCCAAGACACCATGCCTCTCATTTGCTGGCGGTGTCAATCAACAGTCTTCAAGGGGCTGATCAGATTTGTATCTCTTTATCTGAGGATTATTGGGATTTCTGATTAAATAGCAGGTGCAAGAAAGAAAGGAGTTGTCTTTTTTAAAGTTAAAATGGGGGTCTTAGTACACAAAATGGCATTACTTCAGCTGTATAATGGGTCTCCCCAGACTGCTATTTTCTAACATGAGGATACAGGCTTCTCACAAGATGGACCCAGTTATTGGGTGCTCATAGACATGGCACATCTCTGCTACCAACAAGGCTCAGTGCTCAGTTCACAGCATGCACAAGTGGCCAGCCTTACCCTGCCACAAGAAAAGAGGGAACAACCTGCAGATGGCAGGTCTAAGTAATCATTTGACCTACATGTCCATGGATGCCCTAAGTTGAACAAACTTATTTGTTCAAATCCTCAATTGTTCAAATTCTCATTAGTTTCAAAGATTGACTTTGTGTGCTGACATTCCTGAGGAAATCCAGAAAAGCCAGATCCAAGGTCCCACCTACCTGCATTGTCTGGGCTCAGATGTCAGGTCCTGCCTCTGGGTGATGCATTTATATTCTGGGTAATAATAAATGCCTTGTGAAGGTGACATCTTCTTGGCACTGTTTTGGTCTGTTCTTCTCCCACCCAGAAGATAAACCTGTTCTCTGCACAGGGTTTATGTGGTCAGTCACATCAGCAGCCAGGGTAACCGCTTGATTAGCGAAAGCTGGCTTCTGAGCAAACATTAGCCATGTCAAAGAGGTTTTGGAAATGGATCAGTGGAAGGTCATTAGGAAGAAAACTGGAGTCGAGCTGGGATGCAGCACACAGCCCCACAGAAGGATGCATGTTTGTCCTTTTCCTGCGCTTGCTGTGCATACCCAAACCCATCTGTGTATGGTGGTAACTTTGATCAGTCATGAGGCAGGAGGTTCACCTTCTTGGCCAACAGTGGGACTCACCTTGCAGCAGATATCTCAGCATTGGCTCTGAAGTCTCAGCAAGCTGTCTCAGCTCCTTCGATAGTCAACAGAGCAAGATGGGCATATCCAGAGAGCAACTCAGTTCCCTGGCTTAATTTCTTTAACGTTAGGATGAATCCCACCATGGCAGTGCTCAATGCTCTGCTTTGTCTAGAGAAGGAGACAAGGGCTGCTAGTGTTTGACTGCTTCATTTTCAGTCAGCTCGATTTAACATGTTTCATTTTTAGCTGGCAAACACCAAGCACAGTGAATCCCACCTCAGGAGAACAATGTGCCAGTGTATGACAAGTAGCAGCAAGTCCAGAAACACAGCTCCTGTCTTGATTTATTTAACGGCTACAGTTAGTGCTAAAATTTGATCATGGGAACCACTGCCTCAGCAAAATCCAGCTTGCTCAACATGCAGAGCATGTGTCATCCTCCAGCAGTGTTATCAAAGACTATGTCCCTTGGGAACCTTGAAGCATGTAGGAAAGAGTTGCTGGGGCTAGCAGCTTGCTCCTGAGTATGGGGTTTTCCCTGGATCTGGCATAACAATTGTTTATATCAGCTGCCAAACCTTTGGCAATTCACCAGCTCCTGATAACACAAGTCAAAACCTGGAATAGCCAAACCCAAACACTGAGCCTGAATTATTGCGTATACATGTCCCCATGCCTGCCAGGAGCAACCAGGTTGAGCATATTTACCTCTATGCCCAGGTGAGCCCCCGTGAACAGGTCTCGGTGATGGAGAGCAGTGCTGCTGGCAGATCTCCCTGCTGCTGGTGAGGACTTGATGGAAACTTTTACCCAGCAGAATATTTGTTGCTGGGCCTCCTTTCCTAAAGGAGCAAGTGCTGGAGGTTGTTTGGCTAGCTGATTAAACAAATCCCAGGGTTTTCTGCCAGATCAGGTGAAGTCAAGCCTTCTCAGCTGCCCCATCCCTACGAGATCATTCAGAAGCACTCAGCAGCTCAGTTACTGCTGAAATTCAGCTTTGAGGCAGCTTTGAGTGTCCTTCTAGCCTTAATGACATCCACGAGTTCAGCTTTGAAGCGGCTCTTGGAAATGCTGCACTACTAGCATTTTCAATGGTCTTCAGGACTCAAGCCTGGAGGCCTGTGTAGGTAGGTGGTGGGCTTGGATGGTTGTGGGACACCTCATATGTGAGCCTGTTGAAAGCTATACCAGTGCCAGCTCACCAGACTGAGGTATTTTTAAGGTGACTATCAGAACAACCACTTCCCATAGCAACCTGGCATAGGGCATATGTGCTATTTTGACTGGGAAATTCCACCTCTAGCTCTATTAACTCCCCGTCTTGTACCCCATTTGTGGCTGCTCTGCCAACTATAATGGCAAAGTCCAGCAAGATCCCATTGTGCTTATGGGGGCAGGTACACATCTGGGATGTGTGACGAAACCCTCCAAGCTCATCACAGAAAGTGGGAAGCAGTGGTAGTGACATCAACTACAGCTGGGTGGTGAAAAGTCATGTGAACATTTTTAAAAGGAGATATAAGACACTGCCCTGTTTATTTGGTATCTCCCAGCTCTTTCCACTCAGGTACAAACCTCCTGCAGATGATTCCAACCCTACACTGAATAAAAGATTGCTAGTTCAACAATCCACCAATGTATGACCCATCATTGCTCTCACCTTCTGTGAAGAGAGGTGCTACTGGAGATACAATTTTACATTCCTCATGCAATATGTGGCCTTGCTTAGTGTTTCCATTACCATTTATTTTGTATATCCCCCTTTAACATACTGCCTGCTCCCAGAACCACCAGCTGTGGTCATGCAGAGCTGCAGCAGGCTGCTCTGGGACAAAGCACATCCATAGCGACAACTTTACGGTGACACCTATCATGTTGATTGTCTATTTTTTCTCATTGTTAAATTTACATGTTTAGCCTATAGAATAGTTCTATCGATTGGCCACTTTCTTTGCATGAACTTCTAGGTGTTATGATGACTAGCAACTTTGCAAAGTCCTACATCTTTTATGGGCGTTCAATTACCCAAACTGCACCAAGAACCATCTTTCTGTTAGGTTTTGCAAGTAGGGGGTGCTGTATCCATCAATCAGGCTGAATGAACAGATTTCCTCAACAACAAATCTAACTACACTGCAATTTCAGTCTCTTCCTGAGAAAACTTTCTGAAATGCAGTCTGAGGCCGCATATTTTCAGATGGGAAGCGTAACTGTCTACCGAGAAAAACGGGAACATATGCTCCATTTTAAGCCCATTACAGAAAGGAATTACTTAGAAAGTCATGCGGACGCAAAGCTAATGTCATCCTCTAGATAATAACTGCTGCATCTAGTACTGCTCAGCAATGTGCAGAAATAGAAGCAGACAGAAATCCACCCGGACAAAAGCCAAGACTTTTTTCCTGATGTCATTCAGGCGCCTAGACATGGCTCCTGAGCTGTGAACATCCCCTTGGCCTGACCGTGTCCCGGTGCTCCCTCATTGCCCCTGTTCTCCCAGACACCTGCAGTTCTCTTTGAAGCAGGGACACGGTGAGTGTTTCCCAGAGACATGTCAGGACTCAGAGGGAAAAACAGAGAGAGAGATTCTACCTGTCAACTCACAATGAAATACAATGACACCACCCCACACCCCCAGCCCCAAAAGAAAGGTTAATTTTTTTCTAGTTAAAAAAAAGCATTTGGCTCAATCCCTAGACCAGCTGCTTCCTACATAAATAAGAGGCATGCGCGGTGTACAGAAAAGAATATTTGACATTCCTAATCAATTAGATAAGGGGAAAAAACAGCCCATTTTCCTGTTCAAAATAAAATTATCGTGGTTACTTCAGATTTCAAGGGCATTTATCTTTCAGCTTCAGACAGAGGGGCACTGAGTAGGCTGCAGGTTACTGACCCAGTGCTGCCAGCTGAGATGGAGGAGCCCAGGCCTGGCTCTGGCGGGGTGCTGGAACAGGAATAGCCTTGGCAATTGCCAGCCAAATCAGGTGTGCTTTGGCAGAGCCAGGCTTTTGCCAGGACTGTGCCAGGCCAGGAATAATGGGCAGCACTGGAAAGGATTTAAAGCACCTCAAACCAAATTGTTCAAGGGAAGCACTCCTGGATCTTTCCCTCACACTCCCTGGTTTGAAAACTTGTATAAACATTTATCCAAGGGAATGCCAAGGAAATCAAGGTGAGGAAGAAGGTGGCTGGGAGGGCTTAAGAGAACACAGGCACCTTCCCTACCCCAGTTCAGCTCAGGACATTTCAGTGGAAGAGGTACAACCTGGAACGTGTTGGGCATGTTCTACTCAAAAGCACAGGAGGCTCCAGGCCCCAAGGCAGGTACCAGGCATTGCCCCACAGTAGAGGCAGTGGCATGGTGCCCAGTGGTGCCCTCTTCTCAAAGACCTCATGTCTGTGGATCACCAGCAACCTTTGAGGCCTTTCCGCTGATGGGGAAGGGATGAGGTTTTTGAGAGGACCGACTCTGCTGTCTCCCAGTTGAGGGCAAAGCAGCAAGCCCCACAGCACTGCCCTTTGCATGGCCTTGGTGCAGCCATAGCCGGCAGGTGGACTGCAAGCTTTTTGAACCGGTTTTACCCCAGGCAGCTCCAGGCCCCCCCGTGCAGTTCCTGGAGACTTCAGGCCTGGGCGGCTGTATCGGAAGTCTTGATTGCGGCTGCTTTGCTTTTGCAATACCACTTCTGTGTTCTTCCAGGGTTTGTCAGGACAGCATGTTTCACCAGGAAAAAAAAAACAGTAAAATATACGCAAATAGGACAATGAAGCCTCTGAACCTACAAACCAGACCCAAAGGAGCCCTCTGGAGACGGCTCTCGCCCATGAAATCCTGGGCCTGTAGTGCCACCTAATGAACGAGCGCTGTTCGAAGTCCACACGACTGCTGCTGTGTGCAAGGAAATCAGGCAAAGGTGGTTGCAAAGGCTTCCGTAGGGCACTTCATTCCCCTCCAATGCCTTTCATCCCTCTCCCAGTGCTTAAAAAATTACTTATTCGATCCTTGCAACCCAGCCATTAGGCAGCATATAATACTAATCCTGCTCTGCAGAGAAGACACAGAGCAGCTTCCTGCCAAGCCCAAATGCACAAGACAAATCAACAGTAGTTGAGTAACAAATTAGAGTAACTGCTTTCTCTGTGCCACTTCCAAGGTACAAGGCAGAGAGGTGACAGGAAGCAACCTGCACCTTCATCCTGGGATTCACCAGCTTTTTCCCTGTGTAGCATCAGGACCCTCCTGAGTGACAAGTCACAAACTCCCATTTGCTTCAGGAGGCAAAAGCTGGGCTCCATTTGATTTGTGAGGACAGCAGTCAGGCATGAGGGTGAGGAATGGCTCTAAAGGGCCTAAAGGACATTCCCTCAGGAAGAAATCAGCTGGTGCTTGGATTTTACATAGGAAATCATCAAAAAGAAAGAGAATGAATGCTCTACACAAAGTGCAAGCTTCATGCTGGTCACAACAACTGCCTTCTCAGTCCCAAAGAGTAAGACACTGAGATGCTTCCCAGGACTGCATTCAAGTTTCTGGCCTCTGCTGATCTAAGGAGGCACAGAATCATAGAATCAGATAAGGTGCTGTCACAGAGTGTGGCGTGTGTGTAAATGGCAGCTATGTGGTCAGAGACCTCTCCAAGAAAGTTGGAGGTCTGAGCTAAGTGTTCTCCTCAGCCTGGAGGGACTATAAATGCACTCTTCCCACAAGCCTTTTCTGCTCTATCCCACATTGGCATAGTGTGGCAGGCATGGTTTAATATGGCATGTCTGTGATATGGATGAAGAGCACCTCCAAGCTTCTGCATCCCAAGAGCATAACCCAGACACATCCTGCTGTGAAGACTGGGTACCTGCTTATGGCACCAAAGTAGGAGATGTGAGCTGAAAAGCCAATCACGTCACTGACTGTGCAGATGATGAACCCTCAGCTTAAGTGTGAAACAGGCCCTGGTCCCATACCTGATTTTTAAGTCTTTCAAGATTTTCAGATTTTTGGGCATGAATAAAGTGAGCACTGCAACTCTGGCCCCTTCTCAGTGGAACAGGGGACATGCACTGTCTTGCATACAGGTAGTCTTCTAAAGAAACTGGATGGATGCTCTACAGACAGGAGGTGCCATAAGAGGATCATACATGAGAGTGGGAGTCTTTGGAGGTCTTAAGCAGTGAACAGCTGTAGAAGTTTCTCTAGAGAATGTGGGAGCCAAGGCTTTTCAAAGACATATCATGTGTCCACAGGTGGGCAGACCTTCACTAAAACAACAAAACTCAAATTAACTGAGACAACAGAACTCAATTTCATTGAAACCACAAAAATGTTTTTTTTAAAAAACAAACCACAAAAGCACTTATTTTCCCTTGCCCACCCACACTTCAAGCCTTGGCTTCAGAGCACTGAAAATCCTACTACAGCTCCCTGTAGAGGAATTTATCTCAGTTGTGCACTTTGTGTACCAAACCAGCACAAGACACTTCTGTGTCTTGCTGTGTCACAGAAGTACTCAGCAGTTTAAGTGTCCCAGAGAGAAGGAAGACTGTTCTCTAGCTAAGTGTTTCTCTTGGAAAGCAGAGATCACTGTTTCAGCACCTTCAGTAGCACCCATATAGGTATTTCACATGAGTCGGGCACTGGATAATATATACACGCAGACAGGGACTGGGAGCAGGACACAGATCTCCTCTTACCCAGGAAAACGACCATGAAGGTGAGACATGCCACACCCATTCCCTGGCCCAGTGAACCCTGAATTCATCTTGCACCAAGTGAGACAAATTCAGTGGGTGAATGTGTACTCCCCTTGCTCTTGAGGTAGGTAATAAACTGGTGTTTGGGACAGTCTCTGAGAAGATAGGATTTCATAGCCCTGAAGACAAAGGAGGGATCGGACCTTGATCACCAGCACTGCTGGGTGTGTGCTATAACTGTTTAGCTGTTGCTTAACAGGTAAGAAAACAAGTCCTTTTCCAGCGGCATTTTCAAAGAAAAATGGAAGCTGCTACTTTCTGCACTGATCCTGCTCTGGGAAGCAGCTAAGCTCTTTAAGAAAGACTGGGAAGAAACACCTACCTCAGCTGGGTGTGAGCCAAGATGCAGAGGAAAAATGAGCTGCTCATCAAATGGAGGTTACACTAAGGAACTAGCTGTGCCGTGCTTAGAGGATCACAGCTTGGGATTCGGTACTTACCATCCCACTTAGATGGTGCTCCAGGTACCTCAGATCTGCACCCAAGGCATGTCCACAATGAAAGAGAAATGCTGGGTGCCCTGATCTAAAGAGGATGAATGGCTGAAGTAGACAACTGTCAGGTATGACTTGTAAGGGATAGAGAAACCCCAGGCTGGATAAAAAGAAGTTAAGGATGAAGCTCAATGACATTGAACCCACAGAAGGTATTCTTCTTCATGACAGACCACAACCAGAGCTCTCAGGGAACCTAAGCTTGGACCAGATGATCTTTCCTCTGCCCTCTAGGACTAGGTCTTTTGGCCAAGGCAAGGGAGCTTCCATGTTTGTTCTTGTGTGTGTTGTGTAATCCCTGGAGGCAGAGCACTACTTTACACTGGGGCTGTGCCTCACTGACCATGCACTGTCGTGAAATCCCTGTGCCAGAAGCGGATCAAAGCCAGATGAGGGACACATGGCAGAAGTGCAGCTTTAAACTCATCATTTGCTGGCTACTGTTTCAAGGGCTCTGAGAAAACCAAGGAGCTGCCAACTGGCAGCAGGGGGCTGCTGCATTCTTTCCATGGGTTTTAAGAAACTAACCATAAAAGCACTAATTGATGTGGCATACCAGCAGGGTAGCTTTTCTAGTATCCGTGGGCTTAACTGCACTGATACCTCATGCATCCTGCCTGTGCCTTGCTGCGCTTCCAGACAGCTGAAAATGGGGCTGAGCAAGCTGCTCTCTGGGCCTGGGCAGCACTGACCATGCCCGTTTTCTGCCCTTTATTTCTGTGACGTTATGAGGCTGCCTGCCAAAACCATAATCTGTGTATAAAATGGACCAGAACTTTCAGAGCAGCACGATGAGTGCCATCTACTGAGGATTAAACATACAGCACTGCAGAGAGGCCAGTTCACCCACCGAGTCAGTGGTACATCACAAACAGCATCGACAAAACTGCTCTTCATGGCTGCCAGCCCTTGGAACATTACAGAGTCATGGCAGCACTGTTCTCACAGGCTTCAGAGGCTTGCTTCTGCTGCAAGGTCATTTCTTGGAGCTTCATGAAGCAGCATTTCTTCAGGGATGTGCTGGGTTGTTCAGAAGCTGTGCTGATCTTTGCTGCAGTCTTCTGGAGAGAGAAAAAAAAAACACAGAAAAAAGTCTTTGGCAGGATTGGGCTTTGTAGAATATAAATGACTTAATAAATTTTTAGTGTTAATGTAACTGCTTGCATCAAGTGAAAGCTGAATCGTTTAATCAGGCTAGTAGCAATTAAAATGGTAATTTTTTCTGTACAGATTCTGCTTGCAATTTTTACTCAAGTAAAACTCTTTGAAGTTAATTGGAATTTTGATTAAAGGCTCCTGGATCTGGGTCTCTGAATTTGTACTAAGGAAGGTTCAATATTTGCTTTGGTTTTCTGCACATTGAGTTCACTGTTATATATTAGTGTGACTGTACAATTACTTGTAACAACTCCAATAAAGAGTTCTGTAATCTAGTTCTTGATATACTTTAGAAAAGGTCTTTTATCACAGAATGGCTTTTAAAGTACTGCTAAAACAGGCTGTAAGATCTGAAAAAAATCTTGATTGCTTAAATTGTTTATCTTAATTATTTCTAGTCCCTACGAATGGCTTAGTAACATTCACTTAATGGTCATTGAGAACTTGGGATCTAGTGGGAGGAACGGAGATGTTCTTGCTGTTCAACCTTAAGGTTCAGGCTTTGACTGTCAATGCAAAAAAGCACCAACCTACTCAGATTACATTATAACCTTTATTAGAATGAAGAGTAACAATGATGTAACAGCTTTAAAAAGTAACACTTTTTGTCCAAAATGTCAAAAAAAAAAACCAAAAACCAAACCAAACCCCAAACCAAACAAAAAGTCCCCAGGCAAATGACCCCTCTGAAAATAAAACCAACCCTGACCAGACTATGGTGAGACAGTAGCATTTTCTGAAAAGTAAAATGAGACACAAGCAGTCTGTTGTGGTGCTGAGGGCACTGGAGTAAGCAGTGGAGTTGTCATCGGAGCAGTCCTGACTCACACAGGTCACTGTGGCTGGTACAACCACACACGAGAATAAAGCCCCTGTGAAGGAAGGAAGACTTGCATGGAAAGCCCCCTCAGCAAACAAGGTACGTATATTTTTGTTACCTTGTGGGATTTGCCTGTGACTTTGCTGTGTGCTGGTGTCATCTTGTGGTCAGATTTCATCACCCATCCTGCCAGGCAAAGGAGTGCTTTTTGAAATGCTGTGACATAACTGATGCGAACATTACTTAGACTTCACCTGGGTCAGTTGCTGGCATGAGAAAACGGAAAATCAGGAAGAAAAAAAGAGAATAATCGTGCAGAAATTGTCCTGATGGTGTTGAGCACAAGAGTTCTTGTTGTAGACCTCTGTTTATAAAAAGAGTATTGGAGGTTGCAATCAAAATGCAGGTTGATCATTTTGAGAACTCCTTTAGTATTCATTAACAGTTTCTTTAATTTTGAAATACATATATATTTAATCTCAAAAAGACACATACTAAGTAACACACTGCGAATATCCTATGTCAAGAAGTGCAACAATTTATCACTAACAAATTCAGCTGCAGGTTTGTTGTGACTCTCGGTTTTCTTTCTTTTATTTTATCCTCAGGTGATCACCAGTGCACAGGGTCTTCCATTTTCTGGTTCAGCACCACAGTAATTGGATTGAAGTGGAAGGAAAGGGATTGTGTCCTTAACATAAAAAGGACATGGAGCTGCTGGACCAAGTCCAAAGCAGGGCCATGAGGATGATAAGAGTACTGGAGCACCTCCCGTATGAAGACAGGCTGAGAAAGTTGGGGCTGTTCAGCCTGGAGAAGAGAAGGCTGTGTGGAGACCTCATAGCAGCCTTCCAATATCTGAAGGGGGCCTACAAGGATGCTGGGGAGGGACTCTTTGTTAGGGACTGTAGTGGTAGGACAAGGGGTAATGGCTTTAAACTTAAACAGGGGAAGTTCATGTTAGATATAAGGAAGAAGTTCTTCACAGTGAGGGTGGTGAGGCACTGGAAGGGGTTGCCCAAGGAAGTTGTGAATGCTCCAGCCCTGATGGTATTCAACGCCAGGTTGGACAGTGAGGGGATGAAAGCACAGACTCCGATGAAAGATCGAAGACGTTAATTTATTTGCTGGCTGCGTTTATATATCT
>NW_009924381.1:11979-16761 GCF_000696875.1 Nestor notabilis | reverse complement strand
TGCCGGCTGGGCTTAAACCACGACACTTGGTCCTAGTGAAATATCTACTGATGATGCTTTCAAAGGAGCCAGTTATTGAAAGTGTAGTTTTAGTTGCCAAAGTGTTTGTTACAGTATTCAAATAGTAAAATAAGGGTTTTTTTTAAAATGATGTTTCATGTGATTATTGTCAATTGTAAAGTATTTTTTTTCCAATTATTTGTTTTTAAATGGTCCCCAAAATTGGAACTCAAAAAGAACAAGTTAATTACAATTGACTTGTATATAGCTTTTTTTGGTTCATGTGTACTATATTCCGTTTGCTAGAGGACACACAGAAATACCTGGGTGTATGCACACAAGCAAGCCCTCTTCTTTTGCTTCTATTTCCATTTCTCTAAAAAAACTACATCATTGAGCATTGCTAAAGATACAATAATTAAAATAAAATGGGAAAATTCTTTCAAATTATGAAATTCATAGTCTTGATCTTATACCTCTGCATTATGAAAGTTCTTAACTGAGTGATTTTATACTGCTCTGTTCCATAATGACCTGTCTCAATATCTCTTCGAATCCTCTGTTTTATCATTCACTTTCCTTACTTTTTTGCCTTTACTGCCTCAGAATGATGTCTGCTACTGTGTTGTTCTTTCTGCTAAGTAGGATAGATAATCTGATGACAAAGGACACAGAAAAGGCTAAGGTTCTTAATGACTCCTTCGCCTTGGTCTTTATTGATAAGACTGGCACTGAGCAATCCTAGGCCCTCAAGATGAATGGGAAAATCTGGAGCAAGGAAGACTTAGCCTAAGTGGAGGAGGATCAGATTAGGGAGCACTTGAACAAATCAGACAAACACAAGTCCATGGGACTCGAAGGGATACATCAACAAATGCGAAGTAGCTAGCCATTGCTATTGCAAGGCCAGGCTCAGTAATCCTGGAAAGGTCAGGACAACTGGGGGAATTTTGGATATTACAAGAAGTGAGAGAGAGATAAAACAAAAATCCCCAACAAACAACAGTGATGCGCAATGCAACTGCGCACCACCTGGTGCCAGCCTGTGCCAGAGCAGCGAACGGCCCCTTCTGGTCAATTTCTACACTGAGCATGATGTTCTGCGATACGGAAATATCCCTTTGGCTAGTTCACATCAGCTGTCCTGGCTGTGCTCCCCCCAGCTTCTTGTGCCCTTCCTCACTGGCGGAGCATGCAAAACTGAAAAGTCCTTGGCTTGAAGTAAGCACTACATAGCAACAACTAAAACATCGGTGTGTTATCAGCATTATTCTCAGACTTCACCCAAAACACAGCACTGTACTAGCTACTAGGAAAAAAATTAACTCTATCCCAGCTGAAAACAGGACAAGCTGCTTCCAGCTCAAACTAATCTGTTGGGTGATCCATTCCTACTAAATAAATGAAGATCTATCCAGGCCACATTTCTCAGTCTTTCTTGTGACACCTAAGGTACTTAATGTGAAATGTGACAGTGAGCCAAGCCGGAGTTTCTGCAGTGCAGAGAAGCTTTAAATATACATCTTTACTACTTCCTTCTGAAGTTGAAGATAACGATGTCATTCATCAGAACTCTTGCAACAATTAAGATCTCAATAGCATAGAGAGAACATTAGCAAGGAGTTTACTACCTCTATATCTTCTGTCCTTACTACTACTACATAGTAAATGTTTCAAAAGCTGCTTGGCATATGTTTTGGGAGGGCAGCCTTATAATATGTCTTAATGACCATAAAATGGAAAGCAATGTTGAAACTTGAGACCAAATGCTGTAAAACTGCAAAATGAAACTTTGCCTATTTTGCTAAGACCTTAAATACACATGAAATATGAGATTCAGTGCCCAATCAAGGTATATATGGGCAATAGTAATGATAACAGGGGAAGCATGAATTATTTGAGCGTAATAAATTTTCAGTTACCGTCTACCATGTCTTCATATTTCTTCTCAACATTTCTCTCTGAAAAAGTAACTACTGATAACATGAAAGAAAAAAAAGGAAAGAGCAGTCAGGAAAAAACCTAAAAAGTTGCTAGAGTTTTGGAATGCCGTAATACAAAACCTGTAAGAGTAGAAGGATAGTCCTTGGAGTTCTATACTAAAAAGATTCAAAATGTTCATATTTAAAAACCTGCTAAAATATCTTTCAAAAGGAAAAAAAAAAAGCCCAAAATCTTAGGGCTGCATGTATTTGCATATATATTTGTGTGCATACATATTGTCATGGTTTAAGCCCAGCCGGTAACTCAAAACCACATAGCCACTCACTCACTCTCCACCCTGTCTTTCCCCTCACTTGCGGAAGGATGGGGAGCAGAATTGAAAGAATGTAATTCCCATAGGTTAAGATAAGAATAGTCCAGTAACTAAGGTACAATACAGAACCACTATTGTTACCATCAGTAATAATAATGATAAGGAAAATAACAAGGGGAGAGAATATAAAACTGAAAAGGGAAGGAAACAAAATAACCCAATAAATACAAGTGATGCACAATACAATTGCTCACCACCTGCTGACCAATACCCAACCTGACCTGAGCAGTAATCTAGGACTTCCAGGTGACTACCCCAGTTTATATGCTGGGCACAATGTGCTGTGATATGGAATACCCCTTTAGCTAGTTTGGGTCAGGTGTCCTGTCTCTGCTTCCTCCCAGCTTCCCGTGGCCCTCCTCACTGGCAGATCATGAGAGACTGAGAAGTCCTTGATGGGAGTATGCACTACTTAGCAACAATTAAAACATATGTGTGTTGTCAGTGTTGTTCACAAACTAAACCCAAAACCACAGCACTGCACCAGCTACTAAGAAGGAGAAAAATAATTGTTACAGCTAAAGCCACACACACACATATACATGTAAGGGTGTAGGCAGATACGCTTATAAATAAAAAGGCATGTGTATATAAATATATGCTGGCTCTTTAGGAAGAAATTTTGTTTCCTTACTTGCAATACATTTTGAGATTACTAGACAGCTATTCTAATTGCACCTAAACAAGGCACTTTGCATTGTTTGTATGGTAATTGGAATAAATAAGGTTTCTGATTATTTGTGTAATTACTGCTACTTCTGCAATGCATGCCAAATATGTAGATTGAGTATGTTATAGCTGTGGATTTAGTAATACAACTTTAGATATTTTGTGAGGATAAATGGTATTTCAGACTATAAAGTTTGAAAAAGATTCTGTTAATTCATTGTAAGGATCAAACAGTGAATTTCATTGAGAACAGTATTTAACTTTTTTTTTTTTTTTTACTAAATAAGATAATGTGAGATTACAGTATCCATTCTGAAGCCAGTATAGAAGCCAGGTATTCTGTAATGAATTGTTGTGATTTATTGTATTTTAAATCAAAGTGATCTATAAGTGAAACACCATGATAAAAACATAGTGTCAAAGGTGAGATGTTAACCAAGAAGCTTTTCAGTGATTTTAAAACTAGTTCTCTTTACAAATACAAACTTTCTCTTGAAAAACAACAAAATGGAGACAGATAAAAGGTAGCACCATTCTAATGTGATGCATAAGACCTAAGGAATTTGTCAATTTAAGATATTATTTGGGATAAGATTCGGCGTAAATAAAAAAGAATTGCATACATAGCGAAAGACAGTTGGAAAATTTTATGAGAAGCAGAAAGATAGATGTTCATGCCTCAGGGTAAAAGCCTTCTTCAACAGATGGGAATAAACGAGACATGTTCCCAGTGTATCCATTTTTCTGTCATTGCCCCATGTGGTGCTTCTTGAACTTTTCTGCTTAGAATTCTTATGAATTGACAGTGGTATTAAATTGATCTGTCCCTGATGTTTCAGGAGTTCTTAAAAGAATAATTATCAGTTTTGGCAAGCAAGCGTTGTAGCATCCTGACTGAACTAGGAACTGTAATTTGCCTGCAAGTCTCTAACAAAAGACTTCTTGTTTTCCATGTTAAGATAAATGTAGCCTCACATGCTGTATGTGGTGAAGGTAGATACACTATAATTCTGTTTATTCTAAATACATTTTAGGAAAAGCATAACAGCCTTTTTCAAAAAATACTCAAAGGTATATTTCCTCTCATCATGCTTATGATCTGTATTGTATATTCCAGTACCATAATTTTAAACCTTGTCCTACTTGTAATGTGAGCACTTACAGAAAAGGTTATTGCTACATATTTCTTCTATAAATGTTTGTGTTATTCAGTACCAGATGTAAGCTATTGAAACACAGCTATAGACATTATTGAAGTTATGGATTAGTTCCACCTCCAGACATTTTCAGATCCCAGAATAGGAATATTATAAACCGTTATTACTGCAGTAATTTACATTAAAAAGGACATAGTGTGATAGTTTGAGGGTCTGTTGTCCTGGGTTCAGCTACAGCAGTCATTTTTTCTCCTTCTTAGTAGCTGCTGCAGTGCTGTGTTTTTGACTTTCAGCCTGGGAACAACGCTGATAGCACCGATGTTTTTAGTTGTTGCTAAGTAATGTTTACTCTGACCAAGGACTTTCTCAGTCTCATGCTCTGCCAGGCAGGAGGAGAAGCCAGGAGGAAGCAGAGACAGGACACCTGACCCAAACTGGCCAAAGGGCTATTCCATGCCACAGCACGTCATGCCCAGTATATAAACTGGGGGGAGTTACCCAGAAGGCCCAGATCGCTGCTCGGGTCGGGCTGGGTATCGGTCGGCGGGTGGTGAGCGGTTGTGTCCTCTCCCCTTATTATTCCTCTTATCATTATCATTGGTAGCAGTAGTGGTTTGTATTATACCTTAGTTACTGGAG
>NW_009924381.1:5168-11941 GCF_000696875.1 Nestor notabilis | reverse complement strand
CCTCCGCCCCATCCCTCTGGGAGCGGGGGGAGGAAGGAAAGGGGTTGGGGCGGGGGGACTGAGTGAGCGACTGCCTGGTTCTGGGTTGCTGGCTGGGCTTGAACCATGACAGAGTCAAGAAACAAATGAGAGAAATCATACAAAGAAATGGAAGTAATAATTACTACTGGTTGTACACTTCTATCAGATTTGAACACCAGAACTTCCTAGGCCATTCTTAAGCAGAACAGGTCATTTTGCCTAACTTAAACAATCATGAGGTGTCAAACTGACCTTGCAAGTAGGACAAGATTTATAATCTGGTACCTTGGCCTCCATTACTTTCCTAAATGTCATTAGAATAAAGGCAATACAAAAATTATTCTAAAAATTCTGAACAGCTAGCTCTAAAACACACCACTATAAGCACAAATGCTAACAGCTGCATATGACTATAAACAGGAAAATGAAGAGAAAGTGATTACTCTTAATACTTCCTTCCTGAGATCATTAATGGAAAGAAGAAAGTAAGAAGGTTTGCCATGCTTCACCATTTATGCCTAGTATGAAACTCTAAGGACACGCAGAACACAGAAGACATTTCATAAGCAGTGCTAGTAAAAAAGACACTTATCTTGGAATACAGAAACACAAGGAAAGGAAATATGTATGGGTAGGCAATAACTTATCCCAAAAAAATACTTTCAGTGGTAATTTCTCATGATATCTCTATGAATAACAATTTTAAAAGTCAAAAGGAGTACTAAAAGGAAGAGTATAATGAAAGAATTATTTCACCTTTTTGGCAGTCTTTCCACACAGTTTTTCGATTCTTCTCATAATGTTTATTCAACCAGGTGAGGATGGTTCGTTCATATGGAGAATATATATTACTGGATAATGGTTCTGATTTTATTCTTGGCATGTTCTGCACATTTTCCAAGCTGAATTGATCAGTGACACTGCGCGAAAAAACATGTGGAAGAACAAACACCTAAAATTAAAAAAAAAAATGGTTTTTTACACGTGAACTATAAAAAGAACAATTTAAAGTCAAATGACAACCCCCCCCCACTTCAAACTCAAAAGCTTTTTCTAATTTAGAAAAGGTTTAGGAGATTATACATGAGCATAAATATATAACAAAAAAGAGAACAGATTTGCTGAGGTCTTGGGAGTCTGTGAAGGTCCCAGTAAACTAGAAGCTGGCAAATGTTGTCCCAGTTTTCAAGAAGGGGAAGAAGGAAGACACAGGCAATTACAGACCTCTCAGTCTCACTTCAGTGTCTGGTAAAATTATGCAGAATGGTATTCTGGGAGTTGTTGACAACCATTTGAGAGACAATAAAGTCATTGGTCATAACCAGCAGAGGTTCACAAAAGCAAAATTCTGCTTAACCAACTTAATTTTCTTTTATGAGAAGGTCACCCATCTAGTTGACCAAGGGAAGCCAGTAGATGCATGCTTCTTGGATTTTAGCAAAGCTTATGATACTGTATCTCACAGAATCCTTCGTGACAAAATGTCCAGCATACACCTAGAAAAGTCCACAATACAATGGCTAAACGATGGCCAACAGGTCAGGCTCAAAGAGTTTTAGTGCATGGGGTTACATCTGACTGGCAGCCAGACACCAGTGGGGTCATCCAGGGCTTAATTTTAGGGCCAGTGCTCATTAGTGTTTGTATGAATGATCTGGACATAGGGATCAAATGTACATTAAATTTGTTGGTGATACTATATTAAGAGTAGCTGTGGGCTCCCTCAAAGGTAGAAAGGCCTTACAGAGAGATCTGGATAGACTAGAGAGCTGGACAATCACAAACTGTATGAAATTTAACAACAGCAAGTACCATATTCTGCACCTGGGTCAGGGTAATCCTACATAAACATTTAAAATGGGGGATGAGAGGCTGGAGAGCAGCCCTGCACTTAGTTGGTTTAGTTTTATGTAGAAGTAGCTAGTTGGACTATGGGTCCTATCAAACTCAAGATATTCTATGACTCTATGATTCTAAATATTTTTTAGTTTCCAACATTTTTCCAAGTTTTGATGAACTGAATGAAATGACTGGATCTTGATTCCAAGAATTCCTGTTTATATTCTATCCAAAGCACTAATCACTGAACTACTATACTAGCCTCTAGCACAATCTACAGATAGTCTTGAAATGGTATCTTTCATGTGCCAGTTACTTATTTAGGTCCAAACTACGCCGACTGTTTCTCCTGAAAAAATAAGCATTATAATGTTTACAATAAGATTCTTGATACTCAGAGGTCCTTAAGTCTTGCATGAACATACATTTAAAAAAATAAATAAACATACGTATATAAAATATATAAGAAATATAAAGAAGTTAAAAGTAAAAATTCTACACAATATTTTCTTTCCCCCATCCCCCCCCCCCCGTCCCCACCATTGAAATGGCTGCATGGAAAAACTTATTTGAAGGAAGAACATAGAACTCATTTTTGGGATGAAGTCAACAGCTTTGGTTCCATCCTCCTTCAGCAAAGTGGTCTTAGGCCTGATCACCTTGACCAGTGACTAAGACTAGCAAGGACCATGGTCATAAATGCTAATTACACTGCATAAGCTCCACAGTGCCATTATATTCAAAGATAATTTAGTTTAAGGACTAATTGTTTGGTTGGGGAAAAAAAAAAAACCAAAAAAACCCCACAACTAACAACTAATCATTGACAATATCGATTGACAATTAATGCAAATTCAGTAAAATGTTATTTTGAAATGTGGAATGGGCCCAATTTCTCAGTCCCTTAAGCACTCCCAGTGATGACTAATTCCCTGACACATAAACACATAAAGAAAATGTCATCTAATCAGAATGAAAACAGCTTTAACCCCTTTTATAGTTTTTTCTCTTCATATTAGTTTCTAATACTAGATTTCAACAGGTTTTTTAGAGAAAGCCTCAGTTCCTTGAGGCAAAGTCTTGAAACTTTAATCCCTCCACATGCTGCAGAGGTACTCTTACTATACACTCTTACATATAGTATGATGCAGCTACAAGCCATGTGGCTTCACAAGCACAGCTTCCACATTTACATCTGCATTTCTTTTTTTTTTTTCTGAAGTTTTTCTAAAGAAAACCGTTTATGATATACTATTATACAAAACCTAGCTAACTATTAATGTACATGAGATCCAAACTATAACATCCATATTTAATTACTTTTTTTTTTTTAAATTAGTCACTTTAAAATTCCTTTTTAAACCCTGAAGCATTTCAGTTCAGCAAAACCTAGTTCCATGCGGAGATGGCTGGGCTAATTTAATTTAAATATTTGGATTTCTCTCCATGGCACTTTATTGATTTGCATAGGACTATCTTATATGAAAAAGAAATCACAATATCAGCATCCTCAAATACAAATCTGAAGAAAACAGCAAAAAAAAGCAAGCAAGTATATACTATTTCATGCTTTTCTCAAAAGGCAGTGTCTTTGCAGTTACTTTATTGCAACATTCCTTTAACGGTACAACCTGATGTTCAGTGGAAAGGATCAAATCAGTAACAGCAACTACATTTAGAAGAAAACATGAAGAGTTATTTACCCATAGAACATTCTCTTACTGTCTCTTAACAAGAAAAATCCAATCCATCCTCATCCAATTCATCAGGGACTGTAGTGACAGGGCAAGTGGGAATCGGTTTAAACTTAACAGGGGAAGTTCAGGTTAGATACATACAAGAAAGTTCTTTACAGTGAGGGTGGTGAGGCACTGGAATAGGTTGCTCAGGGAAGTGGTAAATGCTCCATCCCTAGCAGTATTCGAGGCCAGGTTGGACAGAGCCTTTGGCAAAAACATGGTCTAGTGTGAAGTGTCCCTGCCCGTGGCAGGGGGTTTGGAACTAGATGATCTTAAGATCCTTTCCAACCCTAACCGTTCTATGATACTAAGATGCCCAAATGTTTACATGATACTGCCGAGATCCTGAGATCCTGTTGAGGGACCAGAACATTGTTCACCAGAACAATGACTTTTTGGAGATCACTGTATTTATCAAAATAACTAAATAAATAAATTTATCAGCTATAAGACTGGGAAATGTTATTAATTACAACTATAAAAAGTATCCTTGTTACCACATTCCCATTAAACTTAAAGATTGAGTGTCTTACTGAAAATCTGGCCTGACCCACTGGCTAAATTACCACCTCTGCTATTAGTGTCCCTATGTTTCTATTAGCCTAGACTTTCCAGATTTGCAAAATGCCATCAATATTTTAGTGTTGCTTGAAAAGAAAACTAAAAGTATATCTTTATGACTGATGAATTTCCCATTTTATTCCCCACAGGTTCTACCTTTTGTTCAGAATAAAATTAATTTTCCATTCTTCTGAGGTGGATTTGGGTGTACTTTTTGTCCTCTGGGACTTTTGCAGCAACAGAAGTTTTCATAACAAGTAAGTGGCCATAATGCACCAAGTATGGGTATGAAAGCAATATGAGATGATATTTTAGTTGATAAAGAATAATATTAAGTATTTCTAATAACAGCATTTTATTTTTAAAATAAAATTGGATGACAGAATGTCCCTGGTGAATAAATTCCTTTAACTTTTTCTGAAATTTGCAGCATGCTATGTAAGAATTCTGTTTCAGCTTATATTGCTTGAAATCAGACTACTGTAATCACAAAAAGGCTTGTATCTACTTTCATTTTAATGAAACTGGTTTTAAGATATGGAACATTCTCTTAACTTCAGAACATTTCAGCACTAACCCAAATAAATATTTTTTGTGTAAATCAATCTTGCTGTCTTGACAGTTCATATCCTGTTTTTCTTTATTGTTACGATGCTTTCTTTACAAATTTAATAAAATAAATAAACTTTATTCAGCAGCAGTCATGGTCACCCTTATCAAAAATGGATTTGAACAAAAGGATATCGAAGAGTGAACACAGCTTTGAATATTCAGTGACTAGTTCCAAGTTCTTATGTTAAGAGTTCTGCTTATGCTGTATGGTATTGAATTGAATACCATGTTAGCCAAACTGCATAAAGCTACAACAAAAAAGTAAAGCAGAGATGTTTCATTCCCAAGACATTAGCAGGAAGGACAGAGAAGATGAAGCTCAAAAATGTACTATTATAGGACAGAAATATGAAGGAACAATGAAAGAGAAGCTGAAACATACTTCTTAGGCATGAAACAGAACTAGAATGAAGAGCAGCACATCTTCACAATAGGTTTAAGCTGATCTAAACCTGAAGACTTTCATATCCGCAGCAACCATGTGTTCTGTCCCATTTTTGTGTCTATGCCAATAGTAAGAGAGAAGCAAGAGTTCAGAAGCATCCCCCTACTCCAGTAGTTCTAGCAGAAGGAAAGGGGCAGAAAAAACGCATCCAGGAAAACCTGGTTTTCCTCACTATCTGAGAAATGTTATTTCTAAGACATGCAGCCTGCACCTACATTAGTGTAAATTCATGATGATGCTTTGCTCTGAGGCACTGTAAAGGCTACAAAGTTTATTTTAGAATATTGCACTTCACATGCACACATGGGGAAAGAAAAAGGTAAAAAGGATTAAAAAGAGTTAAAACTTCTAGAGCAAAGTTGAGGCACCGGCAAAGCTGAATTAGGCCACCTGAAAGGCAATATTTAATGTTAATAACTTTTTAGAAGATTAAGAAAGACCACAGATTTAAATGAGGAATTAAGTGTTCAGATTTACTTTGGAAGATGTGATTTAGCCATCCAAAATTTTTATCTAACATAAGTAAAAATAAAATCAAATAAAATTTCAGAAGTCCATACTGGCCAACTTCATTATATCTTAAAAAGAATGGGTATTATAAAAAATGCTTTAAGAATTCTACTCTAATCTAAGACAGTAAATACCATGGTTATATGTCTAGTCAAGTAAGTATTTCCAGTGAAAAGTGTTTCTAACCAGGTCAACAAAAAAACATGGTGGAGCTTTCTTTTCTGTAATAAGTTTTCTAAAACATGTAATTCTCAAAAATGCAGACTGTTCTAACACAGAATTTCTTAATGAAAACCTAACACACTGCTAACATTTCAGAAGAAAATTAAAATGTTCTCAATTCTTTTCTTCTCTGTGAGAAAGAAATAAAGAAAAAAACAAAATTTGAATATACCACAGATATTTTTAAAGCAAAGGTTTTGCCATCAGTTCTTCAGAATTTAATTAGTAAATGTATTTACATTTTACCTTGTATATTTGCAGCAGCACATCTGTCCAAGCTCGTTTGCTCATTGCCTCAAATACACTGTCCTTCAGAATTAATAAATGCTTGTTACTGTAGATCTCTGAGGTTTCCTCATCTATTTTCAACTCGGACATATAACCCTTCAGATAAAGGAATGGGATTTATTCTTTTTATATTCGTTACAGCAGTTTGGATAGGAAATTCACAAGAGGACAATAATGAATCAATGGTATAAATGCTTGATAGAATCTACTATAGTGCAATAGTGATCAGCAGCATTAAAACCATTTACAGTTCACAGCTGCCCCAGGTATAAACAGCACAATACAGAATTGACAGGAGTTGAAAGCAGCAATCAGAGAGGCAACGCAAAGGATATAGTTTAAAAAAACAATAAAATCAGTAGAAAACAGTAAAATTAATTTTACTTTGAGAAAACATATCTGTTTGAAATATAGTACAGGTATCAGCAGCATCAGAAGGAATGGAAGACAAAAAACAGGAAAGGAGAGAGTAAATGTTGGTGCCAGTTTAAATTTCAGTTCAATTTCATGCACATGCTTAGATGTATGCAACCCAA
>NW_009924381.1:0-5137 GCF_000696875.1 Nestor notabilis | reverse complement strand
AGCAGGAATACTCATGGTCCTCAGAGGACTCCCATTAATCTTTGAAAGATTGACACTTAGCACATGGTCTTTGTTAAAAAATGAAGAACGAAGAATGGAACAAAACTAACAAATACCAAAAAAGAAAACCAAAACCCAAACATACCTTCTGTAGAGCTTGCTGTACTTCAATCCATTTCTTATAATCATCAGGTTCAAGCAGAAATTCTGGCATAACATGAGGAAGATATGCTCCTTGGCATCTGAAATCGTAAAGCAGGAAAAGTTAATAGGTCAGCAAAATAATTCTTTTTAAGAGCTGTCCAAGTTTTTTAACTTTCTCAGCCTATGTACAAGCTCTTTTGAGTTCTATTTAAGTGCGCTTTGGACTAATGATCCAGTGCTATTTATTGCTTTAGATAGCTTCTATTTATGAAATTCAAGTGCCTACAACTAAATGCTAAAAGCACACACACCTCTGGACAGACTGGCTTCTTTATGAGAATTGGTCCTCCATAAATGATTTATTACAGCACAAAGCATCAAAACAAGTAATACCCATTTCCATGTGAAAGTCAAAGGGCCAGTGTTACCTAACATTAGCAGAATTAAAATTTGATGGTGCTTCATCTGTCTACAGGTCTGATGTCAGAAGTCTCATGGATGTAAGCAAAGGTATTTCAAAACACTGTCAATTGTTAAACTGACTTGCCATCTATTCTCAAGAGACTAATAAATTCAATAGGAAAAGTAATGAAAGGCAACTTCATTAGACTGAATACCAAAAAAAGCTAACTTTCATATGGAGAAGTCTATTCTTTATTTCACACAATGCAGGTTGATGGAAAAGGGGAAAATAATGAAGAATTCCTAAGTTTATTTTTCTCAGGAGACCAGAAAAGTTTCCTTACTTTCAGGTCAGAAAGATTATCCTAACGTACCTAGATTTACATTGTTTTCTGTGATTTTAACACAGTTAATGTGAATAATAATCAGATGACCTTTTCTTGTTATGTAACCAGTCTCTCACTCAAATGAAGTGATCATACTTTTCTCGTACCATACAGTCCAAATTTGATTTACTTTGTACATCAAAAATCTTATATCACATTTAGAAACTAGGATCATGACAACTTATTTCTCTTCCCGCAGAATTATATTTTGCTGGCAATAGCAAATTTTTTTACTCCATTTTATTTTACACAGTGACATTATTTTCTCAGATCATTGAAATTTCATGTTTCATACAGTTACCCAGCAGGTTTTTTTAAGGCACAAATATTTTAATCAAGGACTCAAAATAGCATCAATAGCCTGGTTCTAAAACTCACCATGCCTGAAATTCCCATTTTTCAATAAGGCATACAATCTGTCCCATGAAATCCCTTTAAAACATCAATTCTTCCAAAATCATAAAGGAGGAAGCTATACAATGTTCGTCTTTTCAGGTATCTTATCTTTCTCTCGGTGTTTTTACTTGGTAGATACATAGGAATAGTATCTACAATAGAATAATCTACAATATTCATCATCAGAAAAGATGGGATCTATATAACTGAATGTTCTCATAACTGGCTGCATTTTGCTACTGTGGAACACCATCTTAAAAAACTCCTCCTTATTAAGGTAAATATTTAACACAATACAACATGAGGATATTTAGATTAGACATTACAAAGACATTCTTTACTCTCAGGGTGGTGAGGCACTGGCACAGGTCGCCCACAAAAGTTAGGGCTGTTGCATCCCTGGAAGTGTTCAAGGTCAGGTTGGGTGGGGCTCTGACCAACCTGGTCTAGTAGGTGTCCCTGCCCATAGCAAGGGGGTGAAACTAAAAGATCTTTAAGGTCCCTTCCAACCCAAACCATTCTGTGATTCTATGAAAATTAGCTTCAGAGAAAGTCTAATGAAATGACAAAGAATCACAGAATGGTTGCCTTCATCCATGCAGCCTCCTGGATTTCTTGCCTGACTTCCTTTTTGTTGGGATGCATTGCTCCTGAGCTTGGATGAGGTGATTCTTGAATATTAACAAGCTTTCTTGGGCTCCTCTTACCTCTTCTCTGTTTCACAGCAAAAACAGCAAAGAAGGATGAAGAAGAATCTAATAACCTTTTTTGATTTGCACTATCTCTGGCAGTTGCTCCATATTATGCAACAAGGTAAGATTATCAATGACAGTAGCTAATAGCTACATCTGTTGAGCAGCAGGAGTAGTGCTTCCATTTATTGGCATATTATTTATTTTAAAGACTAATAGATGACAAAATAGGTCTACAAATTTTTTGTTAAAACCAATAATTACAGGGCAAAGAGCATCAGTGGAATGGTAAGATCATTAGTGACAAACCTGATACATCTACTGTGTCTGTCTAAGGACTGAGGTTAAGAGTCATCTTCTTTCATAAGTAAGGAAGCAGGGTTCTTGTGAGATTCCTGTGTTGCATATAGCCCTACCAAAGGACACCTCAATTAGTGTAAACTTCAGAAGATAACCTTGGAAAGAAATTTGGTAAAATTTTTGGTAAATTTAGTAAATAAGAACCTTGGTTAAAAAAATTATAAGACATTAATCTTAAATCACAAAAGATAAAGTATAAAGGAAACCCTAAACCTGTGATACATTGTTAAGTTGGAATTAAGTCTGAACTACACTAACAAAAAAGTGGAAATATGCATGCACATTTTATCATACATCTACTTACTTAAGGAAAGCAAGCAATGTAGAGTGCTGGCAGTGGAGTTGTAACATTCGTTCAGTTGGATCAAGGACCAATGCTTGGCTTGATGTAATGTCTGGTAACAATTGTCCACTCAAATGGAATAACATGTCATAAAGAGTCTTAGTATCTTTCTCACGGTTTTGTTTAAAAACCTTGTCTTGTGAAGATGTTGCCTGGACTTTACACACATCACTACAAGAGAAAAATGCACAAACCAAGCTAACATGATATACATCATGATGGCAAATTTAATAAACCACGAAGTAAAAACAGTACCAAGGCGGCTGAAAAGTATAGCACTTTTTTCTTTTTACAGAACTTTTATAATAATGTAAGAATTTTGCACAGCATGGAATATTTAATAAATATATATGAAATATTTCATAAATAAATGTGTTTGTCACTGCTTTCAACCAAATATAACTGATTTCTATCATCATTTTTATAAATGTCTATGTATTTCTGTCCCAGAACATTGGCTTCTTCATTATTTAGTTGCAAGCTGGATAAGATCAACTAAGTGATGCCACCAAGACTGATATATTTCCAGGGTGTTTGCAAGAATGTTGATTATGAAATTTGCTTTTCCATCTGTTTCTTGATCTTTAAAGTAGAGAGGGAAGAGGAAAAGGGAGAAGACATATTGTTAAAACATTTATGCCGCCAAAGATGGGAAAATTGCTAGAACTGTGTTCATTCCAGGAGAAGAATCAATTTCAGTTAAAAGGATAACATATAGTTTGAACTGCATATTTAACATACTCTGCATTATGATATACCAGAGCATCATAGTTGAAAATGTATTTTAGAAAATGAAAAATAATACCTAAATAATATTTTCATATAAACAGCACATAGATGCTACAATTTTAATATACAACTGTGCATTAGAGTGTATTTATATTCCTCAGATCATATTCAAAACACTTTAGTATATATGTCAACATTTTATCAGGCAGACACAAGTTAGCTCTAAGCAGATATGAATTACCGTCTCAGTGAATATGGTACTGAAACAGGATTTTGTCCCTTAGACCAACCAAAGAGAGTGAACCAATTCTTAACAGCAGTTAAGGTTTTCTGAAAGAAGGTGTACTCCTCTTGATCTTCATTGGGAAAAAATGAAAATTTATTTTCTCTTTCTTCACTTTGACTGTCAGTTTCACTAATCTCTTCACTCATCGTTTCATCACTCTCACTTTCAGAAGTATCAGACTCTGAATGACACACAAAAATAAATTAAAAAAAAATCCAGAATGATTCCTTATTTCCCCGATTTTGTCTAGTACAAGAACAATTATTATTTTAAAAACCATAATTGTTTTCAGAAAGTAAAAAATTGTCAGACAACTACTAATCAACTTATTTCAAGAGTAAACAATTTAAGTAACATGCACATGTCTTGGGAATAGAAAAAATTATATTCTTGGAATTTAATTTCACTTGAAGAAAAAAATATTACCCAACCAACAAAACCAGATTCACGTATGGCTTACAAAACCACAAAAATCTTAAAGAAACAGTCTTACGTACAGTTCCAGTAGGTATAGCTTTTCCAGCTAGTCCATATTAGTTCCCCTCCCCCAGTCACATAGTATAGCTCAATAACTGGCTCATGTTCAAACAGTTTATCAGGTATTGTATAAGTAAAGCTAAACCTAAGATAAGCCCCAATCTATAAGCCTTCAGACTTTACTCCTCTCTATTCAATCTTCTTTCTCCTAAATTCTGACCTGGTCAGAACTTAGATTACATATTTTAACAACTAGAAGTTATTAACAACATCGACAATAGCATTGCATAAAAAATAACTGAAAATACAAACAATAGTTTTCCTCATATCACAAATAACTTAGATGATTCCAAATTTGAAGGTGTGTTTTAACAACTTCATTGTTGCAGTTTCAGTATGTCATTAAATGATGAAAAAATAAAACTAATACCTTAGATAATGAATAAAAAAAACTCTTGCTAGGATTCAAGAAGAAAAACTATGTAATATGTAATACCAATTTGGTGGCCTTCTATGATGGGGCTACAGGACTGATGGACAGTGGCAGAGCAGTTGACATCATCTACCTGGACTTGTGCAAAGCATTCGACACTGTCCCACACAACATCCTTGTCTCTAAATTGGAGAGACACCAATTTGATGGATGGACCACTCAGTGGATAAAGAACTGGCTGGATGGCCGCATACAAAGTTGTGGTCAAAAGTTCAACGTCCACGTGGAGACCAGTAACGAGTGGTGTCCCTCAGGGATCGGTGTTGGGACCTGTGTTGTTTAACATCTTTGTCAGTAACATGGACAATGGAATTGAGTGCGCCCTCAGCAAGTTTGCTGATGACACCAAGCTGTGTGGCTCGGTTGATATGCTGGAGGGAAGGGGTGCCATCCGGAGAGACCTGGACTCGCTTGTGAGGTGGGCCAATG
>NW_009924380.1:19120-22748 GCF_000696875.1 Nestor notabilis | reverse complement strand
CTGACAGCGCATGGGCGCCTGCACCTGATGCAAGTATATCGTGACGTTTAAATGGGAAACTGATTAGTTTTATTTCCCTTTGGTTGTTCACCGCCTGGTCCTACTCTAACACTGCGTGGCAGATGACGTATAAGGCAGAGTTTACTATCTGCCATTTCCTGCACCACACTGGGATCCTCATTGTCTGCTCACCTTCATTTTGATCAGAAGCAGTGAAATAAAGGAGAGTGGAGGAAACAAGTAAAACAGAGCTATTTTGAAAAAAATAATAAACCCCCCCTAAAAATAATAAAAAAATAAAAAAATAAAAATCCAGATTCCAGACCTCAGCCTTCTCTCGAACAGAAGCTGTGATAACTCTTTTTGCTCAAGTCAGCTTGTCTAAACTCTTTTTGCTCAAGTCATCAGGAAGTCAAATATCCAAATACGATATCCAGACCTGTGATGCTGCTGTAATTGTCCTCAGGAAAGGTGGAGTAGGCTAGCAAAGAAATCATCAAAATAACCTGTATAATCGACTACATCTCAACTTTTATTGCTTCTCAGCAATCCAAGAGGAATCTGCTTTCCGCCTTGCTCGTTTTTATATTGTTTGTATGTGTTGTCTGAAGCTTGCTTCATGTACAGGTCTTGAAAGTACACAAGTGATCGTGCAGTGCTTCAAAAAGTTAACAGAAAGATGCTCCTCACTCCAAAGACCAAAGGCCAACTCTAAATAAACTTCACCCATACTGAGTTCCCAACCTGGTGAATAGCATGTTTTTTGTGATGACATACAGGAGGAACTCGAGTGCACCAGTGACACTGCAGGGAGAACTTTCCATACTGAAACAGGAGATGAGTACTTGCAATATTGGAATGTGTATATGGCCTTATTTGAAAAGGAGCTAGTAATGCACTTCCTGTGTGAATTTCCAGTAATATTCTCATCTGCAAAATAAGTTAAAAGTTTAGGTTCTAATTAGGAATAGCAAAGCAAATAATACTTTTGTGACGAATTTTACATTTAATTTAGAGGTGCTGTAAATGTCACAGTGTATCTAAACTTTTTCACGAAGATCGTCCTTAAAACTTTGCCTTTTAATGAAATGTATCAGCAAATAAACTGACACTGTATACTGTTTAGTCAACCAAGTGTTTGCTGGCATTTTTGAATTATCCTTACATTTTCATACCTAAATGATGCGTACAACAAAAAACACAAGCAAGTTTTTTTTAATCCCTAATGCTAACAAGTTAGCTGAATTTGCCTCCAAAAATATTTCATAAGGTTAAACATGATCATTATTCGAACAGGCAAGTTCTCAGAGAACTTTAATTGCTACAACAAATAAGGGATGGAAGAATTAATAGGAGTTCTTTTCTTGCTGTCTGTTGTTCTGATAAGGGATACTGGTTGGCAGTGCCATACTAGGTGAACAATCCCTGTAAGCTGTAAAAGATTTTAGGCTATAAAAAAATTCAACATACTCTTTTTAAACTGTATGGACACTCAGAAATGGAGAAGTTGATTTTCACTGACTGCATTCATCATCTTCAGTTATGAAGTAAAATGGACTACTGTTTTCTTGACTTAATTTTGCAAAAATCTCTACTTATTTGCTAATTCCTCACTAAATAATTAAGCGGTTCTTTACGTAAAACCAAGTAGCATTCTTTGCTTGTATTATCTTGGATTTTTTTCATCTACTAAGTTATTAGAGGTTTATATGAGAAAGCAAATTTAGAGAAAGACAAAACTCCATCTGAGAAAGCAAGCAAGCTGCTGTATTAAAAGAAATACAGCTCTTGCCTCATGAAGGAATTTGTTGCTGTATTCTGGATGGACAGAAAGAAGTTGAGAGTTAATCATGCATTTCTTAAGGCAAACAGTAGTACATTGCAATTACTGATGTTAAAGATGATCAGCCCTGACAAAAGCTGTGATATGAAGAGAAATGTCTGCACGTGGAAGAACTGGAATAGGAAAAACAAACAGGGTTTAACAAGTATGACACAGGGAAAAAGTAGTGTCAAAAATTGGATGTAATTCCATGCTTGAAAAAACACTGCAATTTAAAATGATGGATTAGAAATGAATAATAAAAATTACCTGTGCTAAAGATTAACCTATTTTTTACAAGTTAAACATAAGAACATAACTGAACATTCATGCCTGCTTGTACGAAAGTTCAGCCATGGGGACAGATTTTATTGTTCCAGTATAAAAATAAAGCAATAAACATGTCAAGAATGCATTTTGTTTAGGAAATGAGATTTTGATAGAAACTTCAGTGAAAAAGAACACACACACACACACGCACACATCCCTGTCAGATACATGTTGATAAAGGGCCTGCCACCATTACTTCCCCCAAAATACCCGAACTTTTTTGTAGTCTTTGCAGAAAGCAATCAATCCAAGTATTGATAAGACCTGATGCATCTTACTCTGAAAATTGCAACATCAGAATCTCATCCCACTCTGAGGTGGTGCATCTGTAGACTCTGTTTTACAAGAGTTGAAATATATATGTAATCCAACTGGCATTTTTCATCTCAGGAATCTAACTGGGGTATTTTGGTATACTAATAAATAGAAAAATTTTGATTTTATAAACACTTGTTTAATATTTATTCAGTTAATATGACCTACAGATTAAGTGTTAAGTCAATACGTGTATAGTTTGAATATGAAGCTGTCTAGTTTCACTTCTAGTCTTCTTAATCACACAGCTGTATCAAAAACCTAAGTGTATTTGGTATTTTTGTTGTTTGTTTGCTTGCTTCTTTCCCTGCAGCTTATTCAAACCATAAGTGCAGTAGACAAAGATGACCCTCTTGGTGGACAAAAGTTTTTCTTCAGTTTAGCTGCTGTTAACCCTAACTTCACTGTTCAGGATAATGAAGGTAAAATTCATGCCTGTTTCACAGAAAGAGTTTTATTTTTTCTGTCTGGCATACATTCCTGAAATGCATATCTGCTTTTGAAGTCTATCAATATATGGAGAAACTGTTAAGGCTGCTGCTAACAAGAATAATAATTTTGCCTGAATGTCTGTGGTTTAGGACTTCTACATTTCTACATTTTTATCTGTGTAAGGGAGGCAAAAAATAGCATGGCAAAAATTAGCATGGCAAAATGTGATAAAAGAAGTTATAAAGAAAATCAGTGAAAGCGTTGGGTTGGTGTGAAGAGCCTGATAAAATGCTTGACTGAAGGAGTAAAAAAGATTTAAAAAATGGCTTTAGCTGGCAAGTTCAGATTTTTCTCTTTAGCCTTCTGTTGCATAGTTCTGATTTCTTCAGTCTTACGTTTATTTTCTTTCTGACCGTTAATGAAAATAATGGTTCTGAGCACATAGCCGCTTTGGCTTTTCTTTTGATGCTTTGTCAATCCTTCTTAATCAGAGAAAATTTTCAGAAGGTTCTGTTGGTGGAGGGGGACTATGCACCCATTTTGTCCTTCATTATCAGTAGGACTAACTGAGAGGTCTCTAGATTACAGAGGAAATAAATGAGGGAGGACATGGTATCGGCCTTCAAATGTGTTAAAGGCATAAAGGCATTAGGAACAATCCTCTTTTTCTGATGAAGATTTCAGGAAATAACAGGCTGCAAACAACAGCAGAAAAAAAATCTATCAGTA
>NW_009924380.1:0-19089 GCF_000696875.1 Nestor notabilis | reverse complement strand
AAGTGAAGGATTGAAACAGTTTGGGTACTTTCTAAAATCCTCAGCAACAGTAATTTAAAGATGTCAGACACTGTTTTTGATGTTGAGTGAAAACAAATAGCATACAAACACCCCCAAACCAATGAAGTATGCAATAAAAGAAGACTTTGTTTCACATTGTGGAAGCTATGAAAAAAATAAAATTCACATTTTAACGAAAGATGCCTAGGTCCTGAGTGTATAGAGGTACAGACCTAGCTATTTCTTTTCTATCTGTAATTCTTTTTGCACGTGGATTGCTTTAATTCAGCCTGAAGTTGGCTGGCAAGATAGCTAAAGACTTACCTCAAGTGATCCACAAGTATGATGAAAGTTAATTTTTCCTTCTAATGAAGACAGTATATATTTTCTCTCTTTTGGACTAAAAAGTTAACAATTCAGGTGTTGGCTCACACTCTAGTGTCATGGCCCTGGAAGAAATAGTCTCTCCCTGCTGTTCATTCCTTCTCTTCCTTTCCTGCCCTCTGGCCACTCAGTGAACAGCTTTTGATACGGAAGTATACTGCATACAACTAAGATTTGTCTGCTGCAAATAGAGCTTAGTAAATTCACTTCTCAAAATAGTGCAGGAATACATACAGTCTTTCACATTTTCTGAATTCCTAAGACAATTTTTACCCCCAAAAATATACTCTATGTGCTAAGGTACATAATTCATTGTTCTACAGTATTTCAAATGTGTTTTGGTGTGGAAAATCTCACACTGAGTTTGCAGATAGCATTCCTATGGGTGTTGTCAGAGAAGATCCATAGAAATAATCTTTCAGAACAGAGTTTTTGTTGAACAGTGTGAAGTGGAAGGTTATTTTTTCTCAGTTGGCCACTTCATTTCAGGAATTCAGCCCTGAACTGGAACCGTGTCATGCACTGGATGTATTAATATATAAACCATTTTAAGTTTTGAGAAACATCTTTTCAAATCACGCTCAAAGGTGATGCAGAGGCACAGAGGAGCAGTCCAGGTGTACATATAAACTTATAAATAGCTTTCTGATCAAGTGTGAATGTTGTTAGGAAAAGAGATATCACTATGATATCAGGAACAATTTCAAAATGCTACCAAAGGTTTAAAATCTGATAGTTTGCATGTACTGTAAATATGCATTTTATATTCATATACTCTGCAACAGTATATTTCAATCAATCTAGATAACACTGCCAGAATTTTGACAAGAAGGAATGGCTTTAGTCGGCATGACATAAGTACATACTTTCTACCAGTGGTGATATCAGACAACGACTACCCAATCCAGAGCAGCACTGGCACGCTGACCATTCGAGTGTGTGCCTGCGACAGCCGGGGGAACATGCAGTCCTGCAATGCTGAGGCCTTGCTTCTCCCTGCTGGACTCAGCACAGGGGCTCTGGTTGCCATTCTCCTCTGCATCATTATCCTGCTAGGTAAGAAAAAGAAAGGCATCTTTCCTGCTATGAACAAATGCTTCAGACCTGATTCATTTTACAAAACTGCAGGTTGGGAAAATTAATGATCATGGATTTTGTGAGAAGAATTTAACTGCAACTTGAAGCAAAGAAAAAAAAAGAAGAGCAAAACCTGTGTGCCTGTGAATTGGACATTGTAAATAAGAATTCCAGTTCCAGACTGTTAAAACTATCAGTATGAAACCAGAAGCTCATTGTTGTTCTTTCATCAAGTTGTCCAAAAAAGATCAGAGAGAAGGAATAGCATAATCAAAATTCGTGTCTTTCATTTTAGTATTTTTTGAGGGAATGTCTTTTTTTTATTTAAATAACTGTCTGAAGTCAGCATGAAGTATGTATTTCAATCAGAAGATGCCAGTAAATAGTATTTTTACTAGATTAAAGCACTGCCTATCCATAAGTTTCTGTGCTGTAATAAAAAAACTTTATATTTTGTAAAACATCCATTTGTGGTTTTCAGAATATCACATAATGACCTATTAATTCACCTCAGATCAGTTTTTAACAGTATCCTTTGAGTTTAAGAAAAGAGAAAAGATCTCCAGAATAGGCCTCGCTATTTTAAAACTCATTGAAGTTACAGAAGGAACACGTAGACAAGCTTATGGTTCTATAAAACAAAGCACACAATGTGTGTGCAAAATAACACTTTTTGATACAGACCTTATTGTGCTACCATAATACAGATAGATATGTTTATGCATTTATCAGACAGAAATGAACTGATGAAATGTAGCTCTTGTACCTAGTCGATTTGCTACTAAGAAATTGTTAGAGAGCGAGATCTTTACCCATTCTTTGTTTCTCTCTAAGTTATTGTGGTGCTGTTTGCTGCTCTGAAGAGACAACGAAAGAAGGAGCCTTTGATCCTCTCTAAAGAGGACATCAGAGACAACATTGTGAGTTATAATGATGAAGGCGGTGGAGAGGAAGACACCCAAGCCTTTGATATTGGCACACTGAGGAATCCTGCAGCTATTGAAGATAAGAAGCTTCGACGAGACATTATCCCTGAAACATTATTTATACCACGGAGGACTCCTTCAGCACCAGATAATACAGATGTCCGAGATTTCATTAACCAAAGGCTAAAGGAGCATGATACTGATCCTTCTGCACCGCCATATGACTCGCTTGCAACCTATGCCTATGAAGGGAATGATTCAATAGCTGAATCGTTGAGCTCTTTAGAGTCAGCTACTACTGAAGGAGACCAAAACTATGATTACCTGCGAGAATGGGGCCCTCGATTTAATAAGCTAGCTGAAATGTATGGTGGAGGAGAAAGTGACAAAGACGCTTCTTAACCCACAGTAGACTACATTTTTGTTTCCTTTGAGTGGAAGTAATTTTACAGACACCTTCTGCACTCAACAGTATTTAATATTCAGGAATATTTTCCTGCCACTCAGCACAATGGTTTCCTTTTAAAATTTGTTTAAAATTTGTCCATTAATGTCATTCATTCTTTCTAGTAGGATGCCACTTGGAATGTATACAGCATTTTATTTAACCACCTTCCAAGAGCCAAAGCTATGGAAATTCAGTGTTGTTCATTTTAGTAAGTAAAATAAATAATATCTTACCTTCAGAAATTTGAACAGGGTGATAATCCTTTCAGCAACCTCATGTACAAGCCGCTTCTGTTATGTACATGTTCTATCCTTGCAAGTTCAGCTTTTGAGATGGCAAAGAAGAGAAAACCCAGTATGTCCTGTTCTGTACATTAAAATTAAAGCAAAATGTACATGTGGTGTTAATAAGTGTAATATGCAGCTGGTTTAAAAAAAAAAAAGTTTGTGCAACTTCATTTCATCAAATTCTACCTGCCAATGTTTTATATTTATATTTTTGTATTTATTTTTAAGAAATAAACCAGTTTTTACAACTATGTTGGTGCTTGCCTGCCTGTTCTGGCCATGAATTCCAGGCTTGAAGAGAACATGAAATTTCTCCAATGACAGCATAGCCAACAGTACTTCTGTGCTGCAGTATTCTCCATACATTTATAGCAGTCTGAACTGCTTGTGCTCACCGAGAGGGGATCAAGTTACAGACCTATTTGCTTGCTCAGAAGTGCTACTTCCTACACTTGTCATTCTAAATGAAATTTTGTTATATTTTTGAGCTGAACTAGTGATATTCTGTTCTACAAAGATGAACAAAATTGTCTCAATCAAATTACCTTATTGTAAAGACATGCTGGTACATGTAGTCCTCCCAAACACAGAAAATTAATCTAAAAAACTGAGTTTATTTGTTCTATAGTTCTCCATTTTGAATCATAATTGTATCACCAGAGATGATCTGTAACTTCAAAGGATAAAGTCTAAAAAGATATTTAAACAAACATTTTTAGGCACTAACCTTTTCCAAAGACAAATCATTTGATGACAAACCACCATGTGTTGTCTTGCAGCCATCTGAGGGTAAATTAATCTTTAAAGCCACCAGGCTGAAGGCTGACAAAGCGTCAGAAAAAATAGTGTGCGCACGCACACACCCCCACACTATTTACCGAATTTTCTGATAGCTTGGAAAAGTCTACTAAAAAGAAACCTGAGTAACTAGTCAACTGTAGCAGAAATCATACTTTAGCTATCACAAAACAAAGTAGGTATCCCAAGACATTTGAAGATGTCTCTTCTTTCTTTCAATCTTCAGATTATGCAAATCTATTTGGTAAACAAGCACAGTGATTCTGAAACATTGCTGAGGTGAAGTAGTTTCAGAGGAGCAGCAGGATAGTACATGGTTGTATTTACTTATTTATTATGGAAGAAGTATATCTAAAGGATCATACCTTCTCTGTCTCTCTTAACTTCTTACTAGCATAAAATCAGCATATACTGAAAATATATTAGTGCCTCCAAAAGTTCAATGCTGCATTCTTATTTGATGAGATATTTCTTCTCCTTAAGGGAGTGATTAAGCCCAATGAAGTTGAAAGCTGAATGCAGTGCCATTATGAAAGCTATTTTGGTGTAATGGAGACCAAACTTTTATTGACTTGATATCAGGTTAAACTATTTGATCTATTAAGAAGCTATGAAGATTATGGATTTTTCTTAATTTCACTCAATAATACTTTCATTAACCAAGGAATTTCTGTATACCTGAATAGAAAATAATTCCGAGAATATTAAGAAACATCTTAGATAATTTACAGGCCATACAAGCAACTGATTTTCTTTATGATTATCTAGTGAAAGGGACCTAATTCTTTCTTCCTTCCTAATCTCCATTTGTCCTTCAACAACATGTAATAGGAAGAAACAAACAAAGAAAATTTGTCCATTAAATACATTAATAGCCAAAAGGCAATCTTGCAATAGTGTTTTCTGCCTGCAGTAACAGTGAGACCATTGACATGCCACGTATTTAAGTGAGTATGTATTAGGACAGAAGATAAAATAGACTGTAATACAGCTGGGTTTTACCTCTTTGTTAATAACAAGATTTTGGTTAAACAAGTCCAGCCAACACATTTAAATATAACTCAATAAGAATCTCTGTTTTGTTTCCAGAAAGAAAAAACAAATACCCACAAATCCCTGACTCCTTAAACATATCAGCAAATGTCAAATAAGACCATTATTTACATTATAGTACTTCTTTCCAAATAATAACTGTGGAATATTTGTCAATCACTACTTTTAAGGAAGTTATTTTATAATTGTTCAGCACAATCTGAACCTAGTGTTTAAAATTTAATCCTGAATGCATTTTTAAATAAAATTGTAGTATATATTGTGGAACTATATAACAACTTATATTCATATAATTAAAATTATTATATAAATAGTATAAATGAAAATTTATTTTTACTCCTTGCCATATCTTTGGAGTTTTATTTCTCAGTATGTTTTAGGAGAAGGAAGAAAACATAAATTTCAGCACTATACATGTTACTGCGCAAATAGCATTTCACTGTGCAAATATATACCATTTTATTGTACAAATACCTCAGTCTAGTGAAAGGGGGCATAGGAACATCCAGTCACCTGTGCAGACAAATCACAAAAAAGCATTCAGGAAGTCATAGTTCATTCTTGTATCTAATTTATTTTAGGAACAAGATCTTTTAAGCAATTAAGTCCAGTTGTTAATATTACATACAGTCACAGAATAGTCCACAAACAATGTTCTCCATGCTTTTACATGCTAGAGATGAGCCATAACAGCTTAGTCAAATGTAAGGACATATATTAAAAGATAAAAGTCGTGAGGATCAGATGTCATGGAAAGCAAGAAGAAAAGGACACTGTCCAAATGTCTTTCTTAGAGCCCTTTCAATAGTAAGGAATTGGAAAGTAAAACTCCCACACAGTTCAAATTGGAGAAAATGTAAAATAGGATACCTGTCTCCCAAGTGGTACCTGCTAAGCATTGCCATGTGAAATTCTATGAAACTGAACACAATGGAACAACATGTAGTAAGCAAGATTCTAATGCTGTTTAGTCTGAATGACTTTTCAATGCATTCTTATGGCAAAAATACCACAGGACCACACCAAATAAAGAGAAAATACATTAATATTGCATTTCAGGTGGAACCTACGAATGACTTGCAAGACAGACCGTGCAAATTTAGAAACATATCAAAACTACTGCAGCTACTGCACCCCCTAGGTTCTTAGCATTCTTAGAGTCTACTACAAAAAATTCTGTTTTTCTTTTTTCCCCCCAAGAAGGAATTTTGTCAAAGGAGGCATGTAAAAGATCTATGTTAACAACAAAAATAATGATATTTCATAGGGCCTTCAGGCAAAAGGTTAATCATAAAAACTGCTTAAACAGGAAAAAAAAAAAAAAAAGGAATAAACCAAGCACCTAAATCAAGAAAATCCACATATTGAACATCATTGGGTAATATCCACCAGTTGATAGCCCTGTATGTGTTTTTCACTCATTCGGTTACAAGATGTCACATTTCCACCATTTTTCCTCTGACCACATGCAATACCATTCCCAGGCCAAACTGTTCAGCAATTACATTATTGTCTGCCAAGAGTCTACCCATCATTCTTCTCACTTAATGTCCAATGTGACTCTATTGTCCTTGCATTAGATATTCTTATAATGTTTTATTAAATTTTTCTTATGCTACCTAACACATGAAGTTGGAAGAAAAAGAACCAAATTTACTACCTTAGTCTCCTTCAAACCTCTAATAATTTGATTCTACTGGAATAACTACAAAAATACCTGTTAAGGGCTACAGAGCTGCTCATTATCCTAATCGTGAATGATGGAGATGAATCCAATCACTGCACCAGGTTGTTTCAGACTGGTTTGCCTTTATTCTAACAGAAATAAAATTTTTGACTGTGTTCTTCTAGGTTTATCCAACATCTGGGAAAAAGTAGCTATTTTATTTTGGCCCATCACTAACTATTCAAAAGACAAATGAACTGTTTAGGAAGCTAGTTGGTAATGTATCTGGTATAAGCATATCAACTAAAGATTTTAGGCATCCATACTTTTTGTCAAATGAATGAACTAGAGATCTGACTATCAAAGTTCCCAGAAGCCTTCAAACACGGTGTTATCACTATCAGACTCACTTCAACAGCACAGAAATCACCAACAGTAATCTGTTTACAAGATGAGCAGATAGATCTTCAAGCTAAAACAATTTCACTTGTTCGTAACAGTCTTATCCATTATGTCCAAACCCATTATGTAAATAGTAAACAAAACGAGATAATAGCAAATATAAGGAGACATGTCAATACAATTTTTTTCTAACAAAATATCATGGGCTTCTCTCTTGCCACTCCAGTTTTTTAAAGGCTTATTCAAACTCTATTTGAATATGCTTGAACTGGCTGAAAAGACACATTCCACATAAAGGAAAATGTAAAATCTAGTAATAACAACAAAGGAATCAATGCATACAAGAAGTCAGAGAGAATCAATTTCTTAAATTTTTATTTTGTTTTCATTTTAAAGGGATGTAGTAACTATTAAATAAAAATAACATTTTTAAACTAATGCTTTTTTCTGAATGTGAAGGGGTTTTTTAAATATTACAAACCAAACATTTAACTTTTAAGAAAACTTCATTGTCTTTAAGTTGATGTCAACCTCAATAAACAATGGAAAATAAAAACTCTTTGAAAAGAAATGTGACAAATACTCTTTCTTTGATTTTTGTCTACAAACCAGACATCGGGTATATTTTGAACTTGGCAAAGTACTACTGAACATTTCCATTAATGCTTGCAAAACTGTAATCCGATTATTCATTAAGCATTAGAAGAAAAATATTTTCTAAACATACTTTCACCTTATGCTTGGGTACTATGTGTGGAAACTTTCAGCAAGTTTCTCTTCTATCTGTCCTTTTGGGGAAAACAGAACACATTCTAAGTGTGTAATAGTCATTAAAAGGTTAAAGGAAAACCAACAGTTATATCTAGAAAGTATCTTTAATGCTCCAAACAGGTTATAGGATGACAAAGTACTGTGACTTGCAGCTGTACAGTCACAAAAAGTATAGCAAATCTAAAAAATTAATTAATCAGTAACTCCTGAAAAATTTTAGAAGTCACGACAGTGTTGACAAACTTTAATTTATGGAGGAACTTCAGTACATTTAACAATGGTGCATAAAGAATGTCCCCATCAAAATGCACATCTCTTGTATGCATCTCCCATCATGAATGTCATCATTATAAGAATTACAGAAGTGATGAACATTTGTAATTTTGGCTGTTTTCCATAGAGTATGGTAATCTGATTGTTCACAAGGAAAGTCAGAAGATTTGATCACCTTCATGATCACCTTCATTTACTTGCTATGAATCATGACAGTCACAATTTTTGTACAAGGATGAAAGTCCAGATTTCATAGTCTGCTTAGATATCCAAATGGTGTTTGAAAAGGTATCTCATCAAAACTCCTAAAGAAATTAAGCTGCCATGGAATAAAAGGGCAAGTCCTCATGTGGGCAAAAGACAGAAAATCAATGATCGTAAATATTCAATAATCATAGTAAAGGAATGCCAAAAGTGGAATCCTTCATGATCTGATCTTCTGATCTGGAAAAGGAGATGAATAATGGGGTAAGAAAGCTTATTTGTTATTGTTACTATGTTTAAGACCTGTAAATAAAAGGGCCAAACCTAAGAAATGAAGTGACACATAGCAACTATAAATGACTGGACAATAAGTTAGCAGATAAAATCACTGAATTTATGTGAAATGATGCAGTGACAGGACATAGTTATTCATAAATGAGATCTTGTAGTTATAATAGTTAATTGTGGGAAAAGCTTAGCGCAGTATAAAGTACATGGAAATCAAATATTAAGCATTATTAGGAAAAGAAAAAAAAATTGTTATGCTACTGTCTGTGATGTCCTTATACTGAAGGTTTTATTGCAGTCCTTATCACATTCTATCTCAGACACGATTTTCTAAACCTAGAAAAAATAAGGTTAAGGGATGATCAAAAATAGAAAATGGTTTGTTTGTGAGGAACAATGAGGCAGTTTAACATTCTCCAGCTGACAGAGATGTGACACATATCTATGAAAACATGAATGATACAGAGGATCTACTATTCACTGTGTTTTTCAATAAAGTAACAGGAATCATCTAATAAAGCCAACAAATATCAGGTTCAAAAAGAAGAAAACAAGGTTATTTTTCAAACACAAAAAACACTTAAAACTTTGGAGTTTTACTGCAATATTTTTTAGATGCTAATTGCTAACTGTATTACAAAACTTTTAAAGGAAATGTTTCAAAATTTCTTCAATGCAAGTTGCAACCATTCAAGAAACCCTGGGATTTTACATTGCTAGTTGTCATAGAAGTAATTTGTGCAAAAGTATTACTACATGCTTAGTTTATACTTTCACTTTTCTAAAACATCCACAACTGACCACCATTAAAGAAAAGCTTTATTGACTATTGGATTTCTGGTACAATGACTCATATATTCTCATTTTCATGACATTCCTCATGCCCACCCTATAATTCTGAATGCAAATGATCAGCAATCCTTGACATTCTTTATATCTGCAACTGTTGCTGAATCATCATGTGATAATTTTCCAGAAAATGCTTGAACAGTATTGAGAAGTAGACCAGGAAAATAGTAGGTGGTATTGATAAAAAAAGCTTTAACTGTACTCAGCTAAATAGATCTTGCCTTCAGTGTATTTGTACTTTAAAATAAGTGGGCCCAAAATACAAATTTCTTTGAAGAAAATGTAGTGGCTGTATTTTCAATACATTGCTGGTACAACAGCTAACAATCATTGGGTTTAAATGTAACCATATGAAATTGCCGTGTAAAATACTTCACTTTGTATGAAAGTCCATCAGACACAGTGAAGGATATTATGGTTAATCTACCTGCCACATTTAGTAACAGAAAGTTATTTTTTTAGAAAAAGAAGTTGATGAAACTTATTCATAACTTGGAAGCTGATAAAAACTGTGTTATTGGAAAGAACAATGAGGGTGGTGAGGCACTGGAATGGGTTGCCAAAGGAAGTTGTGAATGTTCCATCCCTGGTGGTGTTCAAGGCCAGGTTGGACAGAACCTTGGACGACATGGTTTAGTGCAACGTGTCCCTGTCCATGGCAGCAGGTTTGGAACTAGAGGATCTTAAGGTCCTTTCCAACCCTAACTATTCTATGACTGCTCCCTCTCCTCCAAATTATTCATGTTTGAGAAGTATTGGTTTGCTTGCTACTTTTTGTTAATAGAATGGTTAAGGTTGGAAAGGACCTTAAGTTTCATCTAGTTCTAACCCTTCTGCTCAGACTAGTTTATTCAAAGCCCTATCCAGTGCTGCGAGCATCCTTGGTATACGTGAGGATGGAAAAAATTAAAACACACTCCTTTGTAGCTAACGACTCAACCTGGCCTTCTTTTATACCAGTGCACTGTTGAAAGAGAGGAATAAATTTCCTTCCTTATTGAAATTTCCATATGCTACAAGTATTTTAGTAATTACTATGTACTCCACTATCTTAGTTCATACTGCTCTATTTTCCTCAGTTACACACTGGATAGACTTGTTTTGGGATTGGTTCAAGGCTACTATATAATGACCTAATTTTTTTGCCTCATTTGATACATAGATGGAATTCCAACAAAAACTATGCTTTTCTCAGGGAAGTAGTTTTCTATTTCTACTTCTACTACAGATACTTAAAGTACTGGTAATCATAACCCATATAGTTTTGAATTTCTGAGCTCCAAACTTGTGGAAAAATGTTCCTGGTGTGCAAGACCATCAGTTCTTAAGACCAAGAATTCACAGCAACATAGCTAGAAAGTATTACTTTAGTAGTTATACTTTAGCTTCTTATTTGTAAAATAAAGATAAATAAATCTTTTAGGACATGAAGATTTTTCTGACTAAGGTTATTATGAAACACTCATCTTCTATAGTGGTGAGCACCGTAGGAATGTCAAAAAGAAAACTTAATGCTTGATGGTCCCCTTTGAGCAGAAGACAGTAAATGAGATGTATGGCCACCCACTGGACAAGGACAATAGTTTCTTACAAAGTCTAGGCCAGCTTTCATTCAGTAAAGGAGAAACCCGATAAAAACACCACATGATTAAAAATAACTCATAACACATATAAAGAGAAATAAGCACGACCAACCTTAATAATAGCATTTCCTGAATTGCCTTTGGAACTTTAATAATGTCAACTAATATGGTTTTAGAATATGTCAATTAATAAGTGATAAAGCTCATCAAATTTTTCCTTATATAAGTTCAAATGTTCCTGTCTTGTAATGTATAATAAACAATTTCATATTTTTATAGGTACCATTTTCAGATGTAGCTGGTTTAAGATTCCTTTGTAGTTGTAGCATTTTTTAAAATTTGAGTATATTATAAATCTAAAAAATCACTTCATTTGTTTGTTTCCTATAAATGAGGGTCTACCAGGTAACTGTTTCCTAAAACCCAGAATCTTCTACTAAACTGCCCAATAAAACTTCAGAACTGTTTTCTGCCAAGATTAGAAAAATACCCCAACTCTTCCAATAATAAAACACAAAAAAAGGAAAGCCTTAATATCAGGAGACAGATAAAAGCAAATTCTATGTATTTCCCTAAAATTCCAGAACATAATATAAAAGCATGGAATCATAGAATGTTTTGGTTTGGGACGACTCTTAAAGATCATTTATTATTGTCCTGGGTTCAGCTACAGCAGTCGTTTTTTATCCTTCTTAGTAGCTGGTGCAGTGATGTGTTTTTGACTTTCAGTCTGGGAACAACGCAGATAACACCGATGTTTTTAGTTGTTGCTCAGTAATGTTTACTCTGACCAAGGACTTTCTTAGTCTCATGCTCTGCCAGGGAGGAGGGGAAGCCAGGAGGAAGCAGAGGCAGGACACCTGACCCAAACTGGCCAAAGGGCTATTCCATACCACAGCACGTCATGCCCAGTATATAGACAGCGGGGAGTTACCCGGAAGGCCAGATCACTGCTCAGGTCAGGCTAGGTATCAGTCGGTGGATGGTGAGCGGTTGTGTCCTCTCCCTTTGTTATTCCTCTTATCATTATTATTGGTAGCAGTAGTGGTTTGTATTATACCTTAGTTACTGGAGTGCTGTTATCTCAACCCATGGGAGTTACATTCCTCCGATTCTCCTCCCCATCCCTCCAGGAGTGGGGGGGGGAAGGAAGTGGGGGGGAGTGAGCTAGTGGCTGCGTGGTTCCAAGTTGCCGGCTGGGCTTGAACCATGACAATTATTCAACCTAGTTGTTTGAATAATAAATTGTAAGCATTGTTAAAAGTAGATTTAACAGTTTTGCCATATTTTTTCCCCTTCTGATAGTACATTAAAGAATGCCCAAAGAAGACTATGATTTGTTGTTGCCATTTTATTCACAAGAATGTCCTGACTAAAACCATAGTCCTTCTATTCTTTAAGAACTGTGAGAATATCAAGTATCTAATGTGAAATTATTCACACATGGTGCTATAGCCTTCTGCATTTGGTTCATGACATGACATCCTTGCAGGTATAAAACATGCTTGCACACCAAAAGGGTGTATTTAAGCTAAGACAACAAGCAAATAATCCTCAAAGTATCTGCTTTCAAAGTTCAAATCTGTGTAGTTCCAGATCTATAAGCCTGATTGATTATTCATGTTTACAGAAGGATGCTAATTCTTTCAGTATCAAGTACAGCATGTCTTACAGAACAAGCAAGGCCCATCTATTTCTCAAGTACACCTTAACATTATTAGCATGAATGGCAGCAAGCTTTACTGAAGATGCGCCTTCCCAGATTTGAGAGTAACTTTGAAGACCTGTAACAGGAAGAGCAGGAGAAACCTTCCTCAGAGTTTTTTGTAAGAAAAAACTAAACAACCCATGAGCTAACAAGGATGTAGTCTGAACAGTTAAGCTTCAACATAATAGCTATTTGTCATCTCTATCCATTTCAATGAAAATAAAACATTATTATGATTAAATCTATTAATTTTATTAATATGAGTAAAAGCAACAGTAAGCAACATTTGTATGTGCAGATACAGTCTGTATAAGCCCACTGAAAATAACTCCTCCTGGTCAATACCAGCTATTTATAAATTTCTGAGCCATTTAACATCAAAACAATTATCTTATATAAGGTATTAAGGGAAAAGAAATTTACATTTTAAAAGGAAAATGCAAGACAGAAGAGGGGAATGCTTTATTTTTTTGCCTAGCATCCAAATTCTGTGAAATGATTGAACGTAATTTCATGCAGCAACTGGAGTTTAAATATAAATTCATTCTTATTTATAAAATAGTGCAAGCTGAACAATGAGTGTCATCGATTTTTGTGCAGTGTTATTACAAGACAAAGTGTTAAAATAATTTAACAATAAAATATTGGTGTATTACTTGCAAAGATGGCAGATATTTGCTTCTGTCATTGGTCTGGCTTTATTTCTTGCATGTTAACAGTGGATATACCTCGACAATTGAGAGGTTCAGTTCAGTTCTGTTAAGCACAAGAGTCACTCAGTGTAACTGAATGTTTTTAGGCTGTTGTCCTTCTTGGCACCTTGATATTCCACTGCTGATGTTAAAAAAAAGTAGCACCCTAAGTCTGGTAAAGGAGTTTGATACATCATGAGACAACTTTCATGTAATTTCAGCAGTATACAATTTGAACTAATCAGGATCATCTACTTTATGATTTCTGAGTTTTTAGTTTCTTTCATAACTATAGTGGGTATTGTCATGCACAATCAAGGAAGTAGAGAGAACATTCAAAGATAAAAACTTAAATAAATAAAACCTTCTATTAAAGCATCTTGTTTCTGAGAAACAAGTATGTACAAGGTAAATATCAACTTGTTTATTCTGAAAGTTTACCATTCCCTCATTTGTTCTTTAGTAAAGAAGAGCAGTCACAGAGCTATAAAAAGAAAAACAGTGCACTATGGATTATTTAACTGTCTTTTTTTCAACAGAGATGGTCATAAATTATTCTGGCCATGAGGCAGATTGAGTTTGGAAAGAAGTTCTAGCAGATTCTACTACTTTTTCCTTGTGTATTCCAGAGAGAATTTACTTTAATGGCATCTATTCCAGATAGATAAGGAAAAAAAACAAGATTAGAGAAAAGATAAGAACTCCAAAGTCTGTGACACTGCCCTGATTAATAAAAACAACCAGAAGCAGTATAGTGCATTTTTACTTGTTATTTTTGGAAAATTAAGACTGAAGATTACCCGTATTTCTGCCTGGCATTACTATGACTGAAGACGACCCATATTTCTGCCCATTATTACTGTATTTCAGGGAAAATATTACTGTTAGTATTTCATTGTTTCTTTGAGATTCAGATGTATAAATTAATATCACATTGCATTTTTTTATTTTTATATACTTGGTTGCAGGTTGCTGTTATCTTAACCATAAAACATACAGGAATCTAAGAAATTGTTTCAGAAGTGCTATAGGATATGCCATAACATTTCCATGATATGGGTCTATCAGTTCTCTCTATTGAAGCATGTCTAGTTCACATTTCAGCATATCATTAAAGGTATCAATTTCACAAAGATAGAGTAGCTCAAGAAACGCCATAGTTTTGTGACTACATAAGATACACACACAATTATATGACTAAGAGGGGTATAGGAAATGTCTCAGGAACTTTGAATTAGAACACTTAAAACGTCTTCTCTGGACAAAACATCTTAAAAATACAAAATTAACCACTGAAAATTCTCAATCCAAACTAAGCAACTTCCCAACTGTAACATTTTATTTCAGCATTGTTTCAAGTGATAAAAGAATCAGTTACATCAAGAAAAAAAAATACAATTGTATTAGCTTATCCAAGTACCCTTACTATACCTATTATTAGCTTAGAGAGTTTTTGCTTTAGGACAACAAATCAGGATATGGTGAAACATTACACTTTTTCAGTATAATTGATGTGCCAATTGATTAAACCAAGCAAAGAAAAGAAGTAAAATCACAACATAATCTGATGCTGTATCTGGAAACCAAGAGACTTTTTTAATGGGCTTCAAATCCTCCTATTTTGATTTGTGGGTCTTTCATCCACCTTACCCTCAAAACATTTTTATTTTCAACTGGACCAACGTTTTAAGCAGAGGCATATTATGCAAGAATGCTGCCAAACTGCTTTCACTGTAATGTTTCGGGCTCAATCACACAATTAATTCAACATGAAAGATTAGATTGCTGCAATAATTGTTGTTTCCACTATATGAAGTCTTTTATTTAAAGTACTAGATGTCAAGTACTAGAGGTCCTATAGTAGCGTTCTTAATGCAATTCATATAAAACTAGGAAGAACTAGAAAAAGGACAAAATTCAGATGTTTGTTAAGTGATTTTGCATATTAATGAAATATCTAGGAATATTCTTTTTAAATGAAAAATAATTTTGAAGTTCATATATAAACATTATCTTGGTCTTACGGCCTTTTAAAAGAGGAACTTTTTGCAAGCGCATCTAGTAACATGGCAAGGAGGAATGACTTTTAGATGACAGAGTGGAGGGGGAGGCTTAGACTAGATATCAGGAAAAAGTTCTTAACTATGAGTTTGGTGAGACACTGGAACAGGTTGCTCCAAGAAGCTGTGGATGCCCCATCCCTGGCAGTATTCAAGGCCAGGTTGAATGGGGCTTTGAGCAACCTGATCTAGTGGAAGGAGTCCCCCCCGTGGCAGGGGGGTTGGAATCAGGTGCTTTTAAGGTTCTTTCCAACCCAAACCGTTCTACAACTCTGTGATTCTTTAACACCTCTTCTGGGTTGAAGTCTCAGAATTGTTTAGCTCTTTCAGCTGGTATGACTGCTCATTCTTTCCATGGGAAAACATTGGGAAGGTTCACTTATTGGAAAAAGGACCTATACTGTTTTCTCGAATACCAAGATATGAAAATGCAATGGTGTTCAAAGCTTTCCTGAAGCCTTATCACTTTTCATATTAAATGTGAGACATACTTTACTATAGCATTCAGAACCTTAAAGTAAGGCCATATAATTTCTCCAGAAAGCTAGATCAGCTGTTGCAGAAAGCTATGAAACACATTTTTCAGGCCAAAACAAAATGTAATTTTGTACAACATTGCATCTTTCATAAAATGCTTTCTAAAACATGGCAATAGAACACCTGATTTAGCCAATTCTTCTTCTACCTTCATAACATCTACAGTAGTGAAACTGATCTCATTTTCCTCCATGCAACTGTTGAAGGAGAGTAAGTGCATCTCAATTAAGGTATTTTTGATTTTAACAGGATAGAAGGGAATCTTGGCATGCTTTTTTCATATAAACACTTGAGATTTTTTTTTAATATCTTTTGTTGACAAAATTCTACGTAGTAGAGGAAAAATAATCAGAAGTTTTCTTTGAAAAGCACCAATCCGTATTTCCTTTAACCCTTTTGAAAAGGTGTTTCACAGCTTATTTCTGCGGATGTTATACCCTATGACCTGCTCCTTACTTTCATGCTAATTAGTTTATCTCACACATTTTTCACAGTTCTTTTTTTCCTGGCAATGTGTGAGGGTTTGCACTATAAAGTGAATGGCATAATCTTGTAAGGTAGGAGTTCTTCTCTATTAAAGTCAAAACCTGAATTCTGACTTTCTCAGACACCTACTGTTATGCATGCTCTTGTGCAAGGCTTGACTGTCTATAAACTGTTTTCCTTTTCTCTTGGCCATTTAACAGATTTTGGTTAAGAAGTGAACAGATGTAATCAAATGCAGGATGAATCTATTAACATACAATGCTGGCATAAAGGAAAATACAAAATGTCAGTCTGAACTGTTTCTTTGAAACTTATTTTTGACAAATCACAATACTCAGCGGAAGGCTTTAATTCATGATTAAACACAATGCTATGGAAACAGATGGACAAGGAACATCCAAGACCAGAGACACAGCTGTCACTGGGTGGGGTTCAAGGCTTTTGTTGCCTTTTTTCAGGTGGATGTGGCACCCCCTAAGGCTCCACTAAGGTGGAACATCATTCCAGCCAGGAATGTGAAAATTGGGTCATTATTATTTATGCATAGAAAGTATTTTCTAAGACACTACAGTTTAGACAGTTTGTTTTTTAATGTAAACCAAATAAAATATATGTTGCAACATTGCCATTTGCCAATGTTTGGAATAGATATTTGGAAACTTTTGTACTCCAGTTAAACAAAATTGAAGCTTTGTTTACAACTGCAAATGCTCATTCTTGAGTGCTCTTGGGGTTTTACTGAACTGATCACTTTTGATGTAAACTGTCCCTTTCCACTTGGTAGGGAATGTAGAAGTCATGTGTTCTCTAAGTTTACAGTAATTTTTGTCTGAGTCTGTCCTACCAGTTCTATATCACTCCCACACTCTAATATATCACCTGTGTATGGATATACCTTTACCCCTTTCTCAGGGGAGATCTTTGTCAGTTCTTGGGCCAGGACATAGTGTGCTAGTGTAGGTAAGTACTAATACCCTTGAGGTAGCCAAGTGAAGGTGTACTGAATACCTTTCCAACTAAAGGCAATTTTTTTCTGATCATTTTCCTGGATAGGTACCATAAAAGAACCCATATCTTTTACATCTATGGTAGCTAGTATTTCATGAGATTGCTGCTTTATCATAGATACCAATTTTGCTTCATTGCGTACAGCAGCAGTGACGGGGCCAGTGTTTGCATTCAGGCAGGTCAGTCATCAGTTGCCATTTCCTGTTCAGTTTGCAAACTGGGCATACCTGAGAATTGTAAGGTGAGTGGATTTGAATGACAATTCCCTTCTCTTTTAACTCATGAATGACAGGGGTGATCTCCTCCTCTTGCACCAGTGGTAAGGGCTACAGTTTTACATTTACAGTCTTGGATGAGGGAAATTATGGAGTGAATTGTAAAAAACATACAGAAGTCATGGAACACCTGATTCTACATTCGTTCCCCTTTGAATCCCTCCAAGTTTTTCCTTTTTATATACCTAGCCTCAAGATACTGGTGGGGAATGTGCCCAGTATCATGCTAGTTTCTGTGAGGGTGGAGCCACCATGTAAGCAGCATTTTAGTTTAGCTCTGAGTTTTGTCACTACACTTTGCTGTCTCAGCTCATATTTAGGCTTCTGTCTCTGCTAGAAATGTAACCGGTGTTTTAAAAGGGCCCAGGGGAAAGGTAATAAATCCCCATTTTTGTTCTCTGTAAGCCATCTTATACACAACCCCTGGCTTTTCCCTGGCTCACTTACTGAAGACTGCACAGGGAGTTGCCCTCTACTGGGGGGTCATCAGGTTTGCATTCATTCAAAGAAGCTATGGGGTTTATGGGTTCTGCATTCCTTCTTTGGTGGGCCTTGTCTATTGGTCTCCACCATTTTACTAATGCCTGTAAATTTGATAGTGGTTGCCCATCCATTAATTCTTGGGGATGCCTTTCTTTAACTGCTTTCCATAGCTGGTTCCTCCTGAATTCACACAACATAAAGTTTTAAAGAATCAGGCAGTCCCCTAATCAGAGGAGTCATTCAATCAGTACTAGCCATAAGTAAGGTGGGGAAAGGCTGCCGAGCTGTCTGTATGCATTAACTGAAGGCAAGCTGCTTTCTGTATACTTTCAGTTAACTGACCAAGACATGAGGTAGGTATGGATATTAGGTCTCCCCATTTTATGGGATCCAGTCCTCCTGACCAGTATGCCACTCACCGGGTCAGGACCTGTGGATCTTTACCGTCATCTACTGTTAGCAATACCTCCAGGCCCCAATACCCATGGCTTCTTCTGAGAGCTTTATCCTATCCATTCCAGTCAGAGAAAGCCTCCACCCATATTCCATTTAGGTCTCCTTCTCCCACCTCCTGTATTTTGCCTGTAACTTAGACAATTCAGTGGCACTATGAGGTATTGCCTCTATGGTGACGGTGAGCTCTACCCCCTCTTGCTATTTGTCATGGTTTAAGCCCAGCTGGTAATTTGGAACCACACAGCTGCTCGCTCACTTCCCCTTCTTTCTTCCTCCCGCCGATCCCAGAGGGATGGGGAGGAGAATTGGAAGAATGTCACTCCCATGGGTTGAGATGACAGCACTAATAATAATAATGATAAGGGAAATAAGGGG
>NW_009924379.1:400-30028 GCF_000696875.1 Nestor notabilis | reverse complement strand
TTACCGGCTGGGCTTAAACCACGACACAGAGTTAAAGTATAAATATTAGGCTCTAGGAGGAAAACACAATACTAAGAAAATCCCAAGTGTATAACTTTTTTAAGCATGTTGTAAAAGTCAGTAGATCCTCTCACTTTTCAAACTGCAGCCTCTAACAGTCTAAGTTTCCTTTTTCACCACTTCATTGAAGATGCCTTGACATTTAGCCTTTTATTCCTCTCAAATTCTTCACATGTAAAATGTACTGGGTGTTCGCGTCCAATTCAAACTAATGTCTTTGTTCATTGTGTTAATATGCCTAACGGCTGGCAGCAGACAGAATGAGATACATCTTGTAAACTTGTCAGCTGAGACAACAATCATGAAACAAATCCATTTAATTAAAGTATTGATAAAATTGAATGGACTTTTGTAAGCTTAAGTGTAAAAGTGTTGAGCCTTTCCTTTTCTCACTCCCATATTTTAATATAATAGAATCTAGAATAGTATATAAATATAAATAGTATATAATGGAATATAAAATTATATAAAAAGACTAGTAATTAATCAAAAGTCATTGTATGAACTAGTCAGCATATAATTCAGCCTATATTCATCTTTTCATTCAGATAATACTTCAGGAAAATGGGGGGTTTACCCTACATGTCAAGCTCCAGCCCTTCTCTGAATACTAATCACAGGATCATTACACCTGAATCATAGGATAAGTCAGGTCAGTAGACCCTTCAGGAAATATCTAGTCCAACCTCCTGCTCAGAGCAAAGTCAGCTATAAGGCCAGAGCAAGTTCCCAGGGCTTTGTCCAGACAGGTCTTGAAAACTTCTGAGGAGGGAGATCAGACAACCTCCCTGGGCAACCTGCTCCAAAGCCTGACAGTTCTTATGGTGAAATAGATTTTTCTTTACTATTAAGGGAACCAAATCCACTGGATATTAAGTCTCAGGGGACTTCTTCAACGAAGTATGTTAGCTGATGTTCCCACTGGTAGGTCTATCCGGTAGTAAGGTTGAGCATGATTTCAAAATGCACACAACCACAGCCACAGACAACTTCATAGAGTGTACATACAGCCAGCTATAAGACTAACACACACACACAGAACTGTCACCCAGGAAAGTACTTAGGAAGACAGGATAAATTGTGGAGATCATGCACAGTGCTTGGCCAGGCAAGGGTCTGGAGCCTGTTTACATGTGATCATCCCTTCCCCCTCCCTTTTTGTTTACTTGCTCTACTTCCTGCCTGATCTACCTTGATCCCCCGTTTTCCTGCTCTTGGTCCTTCCTGTAAACATCCAATATATTTTTCACAGTCCCACAAGCCCCCTCAAATATTCCATAAGAAGTTTGTTTCCCATCTCTTTACCAGCTGTAAAGTTCTGTATGAACCTCCTCAAGACTCTTGGTATTTCAGTGGCTTTAGACCTCTAGTCCTTGCTGGTGTTTCTCTTACCTACTGTTCCCTAGGATCTGTGTCTGGATGTTTAATGTGTTACTTCTCTGTCTCTAGTCCCAAACTGAATGTCCTTATATTCCACATATCCTTACATTTTTACCCAGGCATAAGCTCTCCTGTTTCAATTTATGCTGTCTTGTGTCTTCCTGCCTCATAGGATTGTGTCTCCATCTTGTTGGTATACTCCTTATAGATACTGGGGGTCTTCTTTTAGAACCCAGCAAAGCAAGCTTCTCCTCCAGGCTGAGCCCTGGACCCTCAGCCTCTTCTTACACAGCAAGTCCTCCAGTGTCTGACAGTAATATATATTTTACAGAAACACTGCTTTTTAAAATCATCTTCTTTCTAGTTTTTAAGTAGCAAATGCATAGCATGGAGAGTTAACTGGTTCCTGGTGTGTAAGGCTCTTTCATTGATCAGGATAGAGACTTCTATGGAAAAAACCCCAACCAAACAAACAAAAAAACTAACACCACCACAAAATATCAAATTAATTAGTCTAGAAATGCTGTTCCCTAACCATGTGCACTTTATGTTTTCCCTTCTGTTTCTTTTCTACTTGAAATGTTCTGAAGGTTTTTTTTTTTTTTTTTTTCTGGGGGGTTTCTTTTTAAAATGTGGCCTAAAACTTGGTAATCAAGGTTTTTATTCCATGTTATATTTCTAAAAATAATGCGGTTGAGAAATCAATGGCGAATCATATTTGATTACATCAGGAATATCTACTTTAATCTATTAAAGCTTTTACTGCAAGGTGATACCAGGAAGTATATAACAAAGAGTAAATAAACTTCTAGGGTAACAATCAGTAAATTTTAAGAATTGTTAAGTGACTATACTTGTGAACACACAATTTAGGTGTTCTCAAACAATAACTACGGTCTTCAGTTCTTATAAGGGCCAAACTTGCTATGATTTCAGGAGAAACTTGAAGATACAATGCTTAGAATATTTTGATTTGATGAAAAAAGAAAACCAAACAGAAAACATGCTTGAAAGCACTACATGAGATGGCATGGAAACCAGGGCTACTTAAATCACAAAAAAGTGAGGGTCAGATGGCACAAGTGTCAACTTCTACTACAATATACAAGCATAGTATAAAACCAAAATTTAATTTTCAAAAAAATTGTAGAAAATTAGTGGCTATGCAAGACACATGCCTCCAGAGAAATTATTATGTACTATGAGAAGGAAATTAAGTATCTGACCAGTTCTATCTCTTAGGGTCATAATACCAGTGACACTGATTCAATCATCTGTGTTTATGTTTGTCCTGGGTTCAGCTACAGCAGTCATTTTTTCTCCTTCTTAGTAGCTGGTGCGGTGCTGTGTTTGTGACTTTCAGTCTGGGAACAATGCTGATAACACCGATGGTTTTAGTTGTTGCTAAGTAATGTTTACTCTGACCAAGGACTTTTCTCAGTCTCATGCTCTGCCAGGGAGGAGGAGAAGCCGGGAGGAAGCGGAGACAGGACACCTGACCCAAAGAGGCCAAAGGGGTATTCCATACCACAGCATGTCATGCCCAGTATATAAACTGGGGGGAGTTACCCGGAAGGCCCAGATCGTTGCTATGGTCAGGCTGGGTATCGGTCAGCGGGTGGTGAGCGGTTTAGTCCGCTCCCCTTGTTATTCCTCTTATCATTATTATTGGTAGCAGTAGTGGTTTGTATTAGCAGTCGTTACTGGAGTGCTGTTATCTCAACCTGTGGGAGTTACATTCCTTCGATTCTCCTCCCCATCCCTCCGGGAGCAGGGGGAGGAGGGAAGAGGGGGGGAGTGAGTGAGTGGCTGCGTGGTTCCAAGTTGCTGGCTGGGCTTAAACCACGACAATGTTTTCAGAATTTTAGCCAACTAATTCTTTTGATGCAATCCTTTAAAGATAATGGTTTTGACCAACTAATAATTTTGGCTAAGTGAGGGAATAATCATAAAGTGGATGTCAGAGAATCATGGAATCATAGAATGGTTAAGGCTGGAAAGGATCTTAAGATCATCTAGTTCCAAACCCCTGCCATGGACAGGGACACCACACACTAAACCATGTATGATGCCCAAGACTCCGTCCAACCTGACCTTGAACACTGCCAGGCATGGAGCATTCACCACTTCTTCATGCAACCTTTTCCAGTGCCTTACCACCCCCATTAAAGCACTTCTTCCTTATATCTAGCCAGAACTTCCCCTGTTCAAGTTTAAATCCATTACCCGTTGTTCTATCTCTACAGTGCCTGATGAAGAGTCCTTGGAATATCACTATTAACTCCCTGAGATATGGAACACTTAGTGATTGGTATTTAGTAAGGGTTCCTCTTGGCTTTCCATTGGTATTCGATAATCCCTTGGTTAACTTGATGTAATCTCAGGAATTTGAGGTTTAAGGTATGTTGAAGGCCAAATTCTCTTCTTCCCATGCGGAAGAAGTGCTTTGATTAAAGAGCACATGCACTACTGTCTACAACCCAGAAGTAAGAATATGTTTCTTTCTGCACAGAGGGCTCATTCTATGTAACACAGCACTGTGCCAGGAGGACTTTCTCAGTTTATATAGGGCTTTCCTTTGAGAGAGTAATATTTCATCATTTCTTAGTGTATGCCATGGTTAATCTAATGGATTAGTTATTTAATTAGTTGATTAATGGATTAACTAATGGATTAGTTGTCTGGAATTACTTCTACAGACCTAATGGACTGCCAGTCCAAGCTGAAAAAGGCATCTCAACCCTTCTTTGGTTTCCTCAGCCTCATTCTTACTCCTTTTCTTCTGGTGACTCCAGTGTGATTGTGATATCCTCACATATCAGAAACTGAATCACATTCAAAATCCAAGTGTTTCAAGAGAGAAAGTGCAATAAATTAAGGATGGAATCAGGGATAAGGAAAACATTCTTATAATAGTGTAGGATTATAATTGTATGCTTAAGGCTTTATTCAACTCTGCCTGAATTCAACAAGAATCTTTTATTGAATTTTGTCCATTTGCCTGACATTTCAACTTATATAAGGGGATTTTTTTTTTTTAAATTCTTAAGAGACAATGGTTGCAGATTTTATCCAGCGGTTTCTTTACAGATAGGCAGTCTGTATTTTTATTTTTTTTTCCTATTAATCAGGAAGATGAATGCTAAATTCATCAAGTTTGGATAGGAACTGTGTGAAATATCATCTGAGTCTTTAGAGATCAGATGACCTTGAGGGCTTCCAGTCCTGTCTCCTGTGATCAAGCATCAGGTTCTATAGGAAGCTGGGTTTAAAAAAAAGGAGGCCTCTAAAGAGAAATGTCTTTAATTCTTCCATTTTTGTAGTGACTTGATATGTAGTCAGCACTAAATTATTTCATTTGTTTCTTAGTTTTCCCATCTGTAAAGCTGAGAACAAGTCTTCCTAAATACCTCTTTGTGTGTGTGTAAAGATTTATTGGTTTATAAATAAATCACTCTTTGAAGCATTTTCACTGCATAGATGCTATGCATTATTTTTTGGTATTTTTTCTGCAAAGAACGTGTTTGCCTTTGCAGCAATGTGCCATGATTTTCTGTGTCATGCAGAAACAGTATGTGCCTTCCTTTTGACATCCTGTATCAGCACAGCAAATTGTTTCATTAAGTGCCACTTGTTCAGTAAGTGTAACAAAATTAAAGCCAAAGAATATGAATCATCTATGAGGGCAGAGATCAAGGAGCTGTTTATTTTACAAATGTCACTAATAGGCATATTTTTTCTTTAAATCAAGGAAATATTTTCCTCATATCAATGGAAGCATCAGTATAATAAAAGGGCATCTGTACTTTTCAAGGCTTTGTGTATATAATTGATTTTCAAAAGATATTTCATCACTATTTCACTTATTAGTTCTGTACTACAATATTTCTTAGTGTCAGTAGTTTGCAACTGTAATTGTCAAAAGTATGATCCATAAATGTGAGCTCTTTTAAAGACAAAATATTCAGAAAGAAGGGTCAAGGAACTGCTTTATCTGCAGTTCAAGAACACTTGGTAGGATTGTTTTAAATTATCCAGCAAGGTTTATAATCTAAGCAAAAGACTTGTGAGTTAAACTTGAAAAGGCATCAAACAAACCACTAAGTGCTATCTCTTGTATATGTATTTGAATTCACAGAATATTTAGTATAATCATTACTATGTGAATTCATATATACATTATGTGGAAACTCTATAAGAATTGCATTCATAATGACTCTAAATGACCATTTTAATGTATTTATAGTTTGTGTCTATCTATCTTGGTTGATTTAGCAGTGAGACCAAGTGATGGCTACTGAATCATCTGCTTTGGAAATCATTCTGGCTACTGCAGCATACCTCACAGTGTATGGATATGTTATATCTTGAACTTACACTAGATACATATTATGCCTGAGGAAGGTGAAAGAAAAGGGAATTTGTATTTTTCTTTAAATTTCACTCATTGTTTATGCTTGCAGCATCAGTGGCCATTTATCTTGCAACTCAAGTATATATTTGACTTCTCCTCCCCTGAGCTTTTTCAATATAAGTGCAGGCAGGAATTAATTTCTAAATGTATCAAATGATCAAAATTCTTTAACCATTTTAAAGAATCTTTATTATTTTACTTTTTACTTAATAAAAGGGCATAGTAGGCACATCTTTACTGGTTTTATAATAACAGAAATCTCCCTGAAATGTTCTGCTTGTAGTAAGGTGCTGCTTCTGGATGCATTGTCTGGGTTCACACAGTGATTGCAACTCGGCTATGGAGCAAGTGGTTTTCATGCAAACCCCACTCAGCTGGTTGCTGAGCTGGTTGCTGGTCAGCTGGTGAGCTGGTTGCTCACCCAGTTAGTTATCCATTTGATGGATCTCCTTGGATTACACCATAGGTTCAGAGTGATTTAAATAGTAAGGGACCTTTTGCTGTACCTGTGGTCCAACCCTTTTCTCAAAGCAGGAACAACTTGGAAGTAGATTTGCCTTTAGAGTTATATCATGGTCCATCCACACCTCAGCATCTAGGTTCCCTTCCAAAGGAAATCATTATACATGGATGTACACTTAAGTCTCATGTAACATGCACAAGTGATTTATGGCTACACTGGCTTACAGGCGTTAAGAGTACAGGGAACATTGTTGACCTTATCAGTTTGTAGCATAGATTAATTTTTTGTGCTGTCACTGAACCTTAGTTATATATTACACATTGGAATACGATATAGAATAAATGCAGTGAGAGTTGCTCAGCAGAAGTGTGTGCTTGGAGACATTAGTGTGAAGAAATAACCAAGACTTCATTACTAGTTTTAGAGAATTTATTGCACAGAAGCTGAAATCTATGTCCAATCCATTCCCTATTTATAACAATACAGATAGATGAGCTGAAAGAAAAAGCAAAAGCAATGTAATGGGAAGGAGAGGATGAGAAAATTCAAGAGGATGACTAGTCCAACCAATTCTAAGACAAGACCTTCCTTTCGTTCCAATGCCTCTGTACTACTGGGTAGTTAATATCCATGTGCAGCTCCAAAGAACAAGTATTGTTATTAGCCACAAGAATAGCTGCACTCGCATATAAAAGAAGGCACATAGACTCTTATTTATAAAAAACCTTGAAATCATGAAAGAATTATATATTAAACTAAAACACCAGACACAAGCTCTGAACTTTTATACTCACCACTTTGAGAAGGAAATGCTGTAATACACACTTTGCAGAAATAATTCTGTTAATTTTTTAAGATCTCTATGCATGAAAAACAGAGCTGATACTGAAAATTCAGGGTATAATAGTTTGGTAGTAACACATACCTGTCAACTTAAAACCAGGAAAAAAGATCTTTGGTGTTTCTTTCTACTCAAGTCCTTCTGGCTTAAAGCAGGGTGGTAAGTGACTAAGGTAATACAGCTGCTTATAAAGAAACATAATTTCTTTCCTGACTGTTAATCCTCTCTTTCTGCTACCCTAGGATGAAACCAGCCTTAAGCACTGTTTTTGTAAAGCAGAATTTCAGAATGTTGCCAATAGAAAAACTGTACTTTTCGGGGAGGAAGCAAAAGATCTTGTTTCCAAGCAGATGCCAGTTCTAAAATCTATGAGGCAAAGACAAGAAGGTGTTACAGAGTTCAAAGTCTTTTTCTAGTTTTTCAATACAGCTGCATTTCAGAGGTCCATCAGAGCCTATTCAGTCTGAGGTCTGTAGAAGTGATTCATGACAAAACTAGCTTCTGCTGTTTGGTTTATTGAATTGGAAAGTGAAGACCTCTGTTAAAACAAAAAGAACACACACACACCAAAAAAAAAAAAAAAAAAGAAAAAAGGAAAAATGAACAGTAATGAGGAAGATCCAGCAGCTCAGGAAAACAGAGTGCACAGGAAGGCAAAAGACAATCTGTTATACTACTCAGACAGCTGAACAGGCTGCTGAACTCTGGCCCAAGGATGGTGCACATCAGAAACATGTCGTGTACATTTCCTGTTTTGCATTGTTTCATGAGTCCCAAAGCAGCCGCTGTGCCGCTGAAGTCAGGAAAAACCTCACCCAACTCATTGTTTTTGGGCAGGCAATAAATACTGACGATGTAAAATTAGAGTTCCGTATGCCAGGACCATCACTCTGCCCCATGGACTTTACCATGACCAGGAATTTATGCTGAACTTTGACTTCCACCTTACAGCTTTAACCTGTAAGATTCCAGAGGACATTTTGCATTTTATTTATTTATTATGGTATTATGTTTTATTTTATTATGTAATGCAATTTATTGTAATGTAAAATGTTATAATAAGACCAAAAAATTAAGGACAGTCTGAGTTTATATCATATAAAGGAATATCATGATAGAAACACAAAAGCTAAGAGGAATTGTAATTTAGTTTCTCAGACAGGAAGCTTTCAAAAAAAAAAAAACCATCCCTGAAAATCCAGTGTCACCAGAGAGTTTTAAAAAATTTAGTTCCTTCTTGTCTTAGTATGATTATGTAAAATTTTCTTAAATTTTAAGGATCATTTGTAGACATTTTCCTGAAAAAGCAACTTAGGTACTACTCAAGACCTGACTCTCTTCTGTCAAATAAGGTGAATGTTCCTTCTGATCTTAATAGAAGTTGCATTAAATTGTGGCTTTATTTGAATGAAGTGACTAAAGAGTTTACTGGGATCTTGCATTCATGCTCATTTTTGAACAGAACCAAAATTTGGACATATGATCCCTTGTTTTCACAGAATCACTGAATAGCTGAAATTGGAAGGGATCTCTGAAGATCATCTAGTCCATCTGTCCTGCTTAATGCCAGCTTATCAAAGCAGATTTTAAAGATGAATTACTTATCTCTCCATTTACAAAATGACGTCAATTGAAAAAGTTCAAGGCAAAATATCTAGAAGCAGTCTTTAAAAACTGCTGTTATCTAAAGATTTTACCTGTAATGTACACTACATATCACTTTACTAAAGTGATATTCTCAGGCATCTCCTAGAACAAATTCACTATTTAAATTTGTGTATTTTTATTAATATATACAATCCCCTCTCCTCCAGGAAAACAGATCTATAGTTATTGCAAAAAAACTGTCACACTGTATAAAAATACTTCTTGGATGCTGGGGAAAAAAAATCCAAAGATTTTCTTTCAATTATTCATCAATTTTGAGATTGCTACCATTATGAGGTTTGGATTATTCTTGTCCTATTGGCAGACTGTCAGGAAGGAGACAATACTACTAATAGCAAAAGCTAAAAAAAAAAAAAAAATCAAAAGGGAACTAATTCTTTAATAGACTGCTATGCTTATAATTAGTCCAAAATCTTTCAGAAGAAGAACTCATACAATGAAGTACTGGATAACAGATCTTTGAAGGGTGTGTGGAAATCACTAAAGGAAGGAGAAAGTGAGAAAAAGGGGTGCTGGAAACAATGTTTCTTCTGAAACAGTGAACATCAGGTTACCAAAGTACACAGTGTCAAATTTTATAAACATGGACGGAACTGTCAAAGACTCAAGCATCTCTACCCGTTTACTACTGTAAAGCATTCGAGTTTGCTTTGTAGGCACTGGAGTATGTAAGGAAAACATCAGTCAGCAAAAGATGTCCAAAAAAGAAAATGGAAAGGAGCAAATTTTCCTTATTTTTCGACAGCTAAAAGAAGGAGCAGATCATGAGTAAAAGATACCTGCAGATCTTTTGAAGAGTTCCTTCAAATATTAAATGCAATAAGCAGTGAAAGGTATCCTGGCAATCCTTGGACATTTTGTTATTCATCCAGCATATTTTTACCCCTACCAGAAACTGCCAGTCCACACAAAAAATAATATAAACTACAGGATCATTCTTCTAAGTGGTCAGCTCTCTTTTAAGACTTCCAGCATTTCCCAGTGGACCAGGCGCCACATAATTTCGAACTTCTTTCTTCAATTTACTCTGATTTTTGTATGTTTTTCACAAATTTGTCTTCAAAAAGAAGTGACTTGTCTTTTTCTTACAGCTGGAATTTTCAAGACTGTCAGGTTGAAATAAAGCACAGAATGCTTAGAGCGGTTATCTAGCAACTACAACCCTATGGGTGAGTTAGATATCTTTATGACTTTATGCACAAAGTCAGCCGAAATAATTATTCTGGTCCTTTTATTATTAAGATTTACAATTCTACTTCATCTACTTTGCTCTTTTATTGCTTTAAAATGAACTTGAAGCCTGATCTTAGAATCCTTATTTCCAAATGTTTCAGTTACTGACCTGTGATGGACTCAGACTGCCTTCTAAAGGTGAAAGGCTCTATATTGCAAGCTGGTTTTAAGAGTGGGCCTCACTTGTACACCAGGGAAGTAATAGCTTGTTAGATCTTTGAACAATATGCAGAAATAACTGAAAATGCTACAAAACTTTAATTTCATGAGCTTCTGATTTCATGCTTTTCAATATACTTGCTCCTCAGAATTGCTGTTGAGTTCTTTAAAACCCTAGTGGGTCCATAACATTTCACTGTTTCCTCTTAGTTTTATTCTGGCCTACCTTTATGGCATGGGAAGCTGAAGCATCCTTCCACTCAGCCTCTCTGCATTAAAGAAAGAGACTAAATTTTTTTCCTCCTCAGCTACTGTGGCAAATTCTCTAGAATTTAAATTCTATGTAATGTGGCACATAATTTAATCCTAGGTCACATTCTTCAGACCATTTCAGCAGAAATTGTGAACTCCAGAATAGTTGGGATCAAAGCAACTTCTTTATGCTACAACATTAGGGTACAGAGATTTCTCAAATGAACAGCAGGCAAGGCCACAACGAATGTAACAACTGTACCTAACATTCACAGTGGCAAAAGTAAGCGGACAAACGAATTACATACAACACAGTTTCAGTTAAACTCTTGAGTTCACGTAAAGTTGAAAATTGATGCTGTAGTTAAGCTTGTAAATTCCTAATGACTGAAACTGTCAAGATGCATCAAACAACGTTGTTATTTTATTATATAGGTTCGTGCTTCAGATATATGCAGCTGGACTATGGTTGTTTAGAATTCCCAGCTTTCTGGTGTAAAAATGGCATAACACTCCATTGCACACCAGGTATCATTGTATTTTAATTTTTTTTTGAAAATCAGTGTGTGAGTTTGAGAGGACCTTCCAAACATAAAAGCAGTTGTGGATGTCTCAGACTGATCCTTCCCTTTTACCTCTCCTCTCTCTTTGCAAGTACCATGAGCCTCTCAGTTACCAGACTGGACGTTTGACCTGTGTTTAAAAAAAACGGTAAGGCTTTCTGCTAAGGTAGATCAACAGCTACATGTAAATCAGCCTGCCACATGCAATGCCATCAGGAATACTTGAGCAGGCAGCTTTCCCTCTAAGGCAGATAGACATCCTCTTAGAAATGTGACTCAAGGACAAAAGGGCTAAGGCAAATATGATAACTCCAAATGTAATCTACTAGCAGTCTAAAACCTTTTAATAGCTGGAAGCTGCTGCTTGTCCTTGGGCAGTTTTGTCTCTTTTTCTAGTTGGCAAAATTTGTTGATAAGGCAGACAGATTTGCTATCACAATTTCAAACAATAAAGCACATAATAAAGGGAATGTTAAAATATTTTTTTGGGTTTATTCAATTATGTGTTACTGTGGTTAGTGCGTCATGGTGTGGTTTTTTTTTTTCCATCCTCCAAAGCAAGAAAAAATATGTATTCCATTCAGATAGATCACTGGTTAATGTTCACAGCTTTCAGCATTCACTGGCTTCAGAAGTTGTTTATTGAAAATATGTAGCTGAGTCTCAAAGCCAACAACATTCCCCCAGGGTGACCATTAGGCAGAAGGGCAGTACAGTTGTAAACAATCTATTTTGTAAAGTCAAAGAATTTGGTAGAAAAGACATCTAAGTAATATTTGGTAAATATTTTATATTTTGCAATGTGTAGCTTGCAGGGACAGAGAAAAAATGGGAAGGCATAAATTTAAAAAGAGTTACTCAAGAGAAAAAATATCTCTAATGATAATCTATTAAGATTTTTTTACAAAGTGGATGCATTACAAAAACTCTATCTGTACCAGCTGATGTGGGTGGGTTCCATAGGTTTCATGGAGAAATAGCTACCAGGAAAACACAGGCCAAAAAGAGGAAAAGTGTATACTGGGAAAGTAGTGTGCGAGAGCTTCCCAATGTGATAAAACTGGAGATGATTTCTTGTGCTGAACCCACAAGAATTGATAGCCAGCACATGAAGAACCTGATGCATCTCTATGAGGTCACAAGCAGAGACGAGCACCCACTCTGGCTCTGTACCATGTGGCCAGTGCCTGTGGTACACAAATGAAGACTACAGGACTGATTATGTGCCTGGTGGATGAATTGGCCCCTGAGGGCTGTCCTAACACTTACCTAGAAGCCCCTGGCATATAACATCCAGCCTCACTGATTTAGGGGAGTACCACACTGGGGCCCACCCTACTGGGGCTCCCCTTCGTGCTGCTTCTTCTGTCTGGTTGCTATGAATGAGCATGTGAGGGTGCAAGTGAACTGTGTCAGTACATAAGTGTACTGTGTTAAGAGTAACAGCTTGACTTTATTATTAATAACAGCTTAAGGAATAAAAGGTGTTCTAAGAAATATTGGCTGTGATCTGTGCCTCCTTTTCCTCACAGTCCCCTATTAGAGAGGGGAATTTACAACCAATATGTGCTCAAAAGATATACATCGAGGAGGAAAGGCAGCAACATTAGGATATTTCTAGGTGCCACAGGGTCCAATATACAAATTGTGGGTCTGTAAAAACTAGGCAGACCAAGATGTTGTAAGAAGCAGACATGGATAGATGGTTGTGAATTATTTGGAAGAACAATAGGGTCCCTGAAACTGGTATACTTCTTTTATAAAATGTGTAACTGCAACCTGATACCCAGTCACATCTTTCTCCATCCTTTGTATGTCATCCTCTGAAAATTCTGAGAGCAGAGAGCTTGTCTTTGAAAGTGCTTGCACACAGAGTTTATCTCCACAATGTAAAAAAGGTTAATTATTACATTAATTAATTAATAATAGTATCTGATTGATAAAGATCAAAATTAGAAGTTTTAAATAGGAATGTGTGGGTATCCAACCTCAATTTTGCATCACCTTAAGAATTAAAATTGAATTGTATAGGATTCATGTTTCCTCAGTTAATCACTCTTTGTCATATATAGAGCTCATCAAAGTATATTAAATATTCATTAAGGAGAATAATTTGTGGTAAACATCTGTAGCTTTAGAAACATCTCTAAAAATAATAATTACATCATAGAAGTAGAACTTGGTTGTCTCCCCATTTGTTTTTAAATGCCTCCGTAGCCAATTCTAATTTGGTGAAATGCACTAAGGCGAAATACTCTTATTTTATTTGTAGTATGATTGGTTCTGTTGTTGTTGTTCCATATTATGTTGTTTCTAAGCAGAAAAATAGCTACATTAAAAAAAAAATTAGCATGTCTTTAAGCTCATAATAATGTATTAGCAAATTTCCATCTTTTACAGTAGTAATTGCTTTAATGATTAGAGCTAAGAAAAACTTACAGGAATATACCTAATAGCTTAACATTATTGTTTGCTAAAATGTTGCATGCACCATTCCTTTTACTTTCATGTTTTATTAGCGTAGAGTCTAACCATATTCATTTCCTCTGTAATCAAATAGAAAAAAGCACAAAACTGAGCAACACGTCCACCCCAGGTGCAGCCCAAACTCTGACAATGTTCTGAAAGTTAATTGTTAAATATATTAAACCCTCACATCATGACTTTCATTTTAATTTTGGAATTAAAGATCATTGTAGTTTCTCATAGTTTCAAGTTTCATTGCAAACTCCTTATATCTCAAAAAGTAAAGTATTGCATATGAAAAAGTGACAATTGTTCTTAGTATTCTATCGCACAGTAATGTTGTATCTGAAATTTAAATACAGTTCTTAGAGTGTTCGTTTTTAACCCAACTTCAGATTTTCACTCCAACAATATGAATTAAAACAACAGCATGTAGAAAATTCCTGTGAGGGAAAGAATTATTAATCTCTAGCCAACCAGTACTGGTGGTGAAGTCACTCAAGAAGTACTGCAAATTGGCTGAAGGAGGAACAGGAGACCTTTATGTCCCATTTATGTACCAAATACTGTCTGGACTTGGTCTCAGATCAGAATTTTCATCCTGGACCTGAGACTATGTTTTTGCAATCACAACGTGCAGATCTCAGTGTTACTCGGTAATCCTAGGCGCTCTCTACTCTACTAACCCAAACAAAGGGCCAAGTCCCAGGTTCAGACATTGGCACATATGTCTTGCTGTTTGTCATATGCTCCTTTGCATGTTTTTAGTTCTTGCCAACTATCACAGTACTGGAAAATGCCTGGGCACCAGAAACTATTGTCACAGAAAGTACAGATGAGGCGAGTCCAGGAGGCTGCTATCTGTGACATACACTTTCTAGGAGTGACAAAAGACAAGCCCTGGAGCATTTTATCTGCTACCAAAGACACCAGTGATACAAGCCCTGGAGCATTTTATCTGCTACCAAAGACACCAGTGATACAAATCTGGTCCAGATCATCAGGGCATTTCCAGTGAATTAGTAAGAGTTCATTGAACAGAGTTTATGCCAGATTTGTGATTTTATGATAGTTTTCTAACAGCTGGAAAAGGACCTAATCCTGTACAATCTGTAAGAGAAAAATGTCCTTGAAAAATGTCCTTAAAAAATGTTTGAAATGCAATCAAAGAGTCTCTTTGCACCAATTAATATTCTGTCACATGGAAATATCACTTCTTATCCAGTACCAAATATCCTAAAACCAGGCGATTGTTTTGTTTCATTAACTCACAGCCTGAAAACTTTTTCTAAGTGAATATTTTTTGTGTATGCATTCTGGGGCACTTTTGGTCTCTTCCAGTCCTATTTTCCATTTTTATTATTACAATCATCTCAGCCAACTGCAAAAATGTACACAATAGTAACCACATGATTTCTTATGCAGTCAAAAAAAATTTTTTCTGGCAGGAAAGTTGGACCTGTGATAATTATAATGCACTATACCTTGTACAGTTAAAACAAAAAAATGATAAAAAAAATCATGACAAACAAGGGCACTAGGAATATATTTATAAACTGTATTTAAAAAAAAAAAATGGTTCTATTCTAAATGCATCGGTATTCAAAAAACCACTCCATGTCTTAATAGAGAGATTTTTATTATATTTTTTCATTTAAATTTTTCCTCAAATAAATAATCATGCATGAAGGTAGCAACCTTAAGGAAAGACTCCCCACCACTTCAATCCAGAGTTACCAGCATCTTTTAGTCTCCAAATATACATTTTATTAGAATATTCAAATAAGAACCTAAAAATAAAATAATTCTTTCAGCTGAAAAAGTCAGGACTTAAGGAAGAGACACTGAACTCAAGATCTAGCAGCAAAATTCTTTCCTGTTCATCAGCATCTACTAAATAAGTATCTTTTCAACAAACTTGGAAAGTTATCCAGGGTTAAGGCAGTGTTTCTTGAGGATGAAAGTACTGAGTAGGTGGGTTTTCAAGTGATGACTTATGCATGTTTTCAAGCTAATTCCAAAATAGACCACTTACAATCTACTTTAAGCAATATGATAAACAACTATGGGAAGCATCACATCATTTGAGTCATTCTTGTTTCATGAATTCATCGGTCTCTATGGTATGACTAATAGCCATATGTGAAAAGACCGTGGCTTTATGCTTAGAATTTGGCAATACTTCTCTTCAGTCTACTGATAAGTAAGTCAAAGTGTCAAAGAGAAAACATATACCAAATTTCTTACCATAACTATTATTTCAAACTACATTAAATCAGCCTTCAATATGTGACATGGTCTAGGATGAGGCATCACTGCCCATGGCAGGGGGGTTGGAACTAGATGATCTTAAAGTCCTTTCCAACCCTACCTATTCTATGATTCTGTGATTCTATGTCTTCATCCAAGGAAAAAGATTTTTTTTTGCAAAGATTAAAATCAACACTGTAAAAAATATTAATAAATTAAATATATTTGTGACATTAAATTAATTTGATCAGAGATGACATAAGACACATGGGAGTCATTAGAAAACTTTTAGAAGAAGTAACCATGGAAACTTTATTGCAGGGTGCAGTACAGTTGAGAAGCACTTGCCAATACACTCCAACCTGTGAATGTTAGTTGGACAAATCTATGTGCCAATTTCTATGAGAATCTGTTTACTTTTTCTGCTGCTTCTGAATTAGTGCAATCAGCTTCTTGGGCCTCATCTCCAGTGCTTGTTGACACAGGTGTCAGTCTTCCGTGAAAAAGTGCAGTCGATGTGAAATGTTTATCTTTTGCCTCTTTGTTTTGACGTTTCTATTGATCTGGCTTATGCTTCATGATGCAATTAGAAATCTGAAATAACTATAAGAGATACATGAATGAGCAGCAACTACAACAAATTACTCTTCTTGCTTCATGAATTCTGAATATGCTTGTTTCCTCCAGCTAGTAAAGAAAGCTATGGTTAATTTACCCATCATTTACATCCTGTTCCAATGCATATTCCGGTCAGGTGAAAGACAAAAAAGATGATGATTGCTATTCTACAGACACATTTAAGGTAACAGAACACCTGATGTATTTACTGGTTTTCTTTTTTTTTTTTTTTTCAATGAAGGATAGGCTCCTGGAATCAGGTGATTATTTAGGAAAGATCAGTTTTAATTAAAAACAAAGCAACAAAACCTCCTCCAACTATGTAAAAGAAATAAAGTCTAAAAAATTTGACAGATGAGTAAAGGACATTAACTTTAAGTCAACATTTGAAGTTGTTACAATGAATATATTTAGGAAAACTGAATCCAAATTTTTGTTCCTTCTCAGTTTCAAATTTGTAGCATTTAAGTCATGTCAATGAAAGACCAATTTACTCAGTGGCAACTGCCTCGGTATCTCCTTTTTAATTACCTGAACCAGTTTTCTGTCTTTAAGACATTTAGTTCAATATAATTATTAATTCATAAAGTGCAATGTTAATGTAAATCTTTACTTCTAAATAAACACTAAGTAAGCTAACTTAGTAACAAATGTAAGATTTCTGCAGGAAAGCAATGGAAGCCATTTTTTTCAGCATGACAGTTTCAGGACATAGAGTTTGTTGGAATAAAGATATATTGTAATGGTCTCTGAAAACCACTGCTGGAGCAAAGTCCCATGTATAGTGGGATCTGGCTGGCATGTTGTTGGCAATTTGGCAAATCTGAAGGTGGATGCCCAGGATCCCTCAAATCAAAACTTAAGGGATGTCTTATCTGGAGATTTTGGTAAGCGTAAATGATTTTTTTAATGCAAGCTTGATTCATTCAAGCATATAAACAAAGAGCCATTTACAATACATTACATGGACTAGCTTAGGACACCCAAATGTCCTCTGAGAACAGAGCTGAAAGTAACTGGCTGTCAGTAATTTCAGGCTTGGAGTCCAACTGACTCTGAGAGGAGCTACCGCCTTCTGCATTCGTGCAGGATCTTTCGTGAGAACTCACAGCAGCAAGTCATTCTACTACAGTGCAATGTGTTTTTTCTCTGCAGAAGAGGATATCAGGAAATATATCTGTTCATGAATGCTGAGCGAGATTGCAAAACCAAATTCATGCACTATTTCCTTTCTTAAAAATCTGTCAAAATACTGGTTTTAACCTGTGTCCACTTACCATAATAAGATTTGCAGAGGCATTAAATTGTTTATTAGAAACATTTCCACTGATCCTTGCTGAGAATTCTTGAGAATTGTTAACTTTAGCTAGGTCTAACTTAAGTCTCTTATGTCTACTATCTATTTGATATCAACATCTTTTTAATAAAGAATAACTATCAGTGATTTATTCTGGGAAAACTTTACCTGTGACAAAACAGACTCTATCTCTGTACTGCTATTAAAGTGTTTTGATCAGGGTTACTAGACAGGGGTTGTTTCATTATGTCTGTTAGAACTTTTCTTTTACTTTATCTTCATCAAGTAAAGGAAGAATATATTTTTTTAAATAGGAATTTGAATTGCTGTAATGCTGTAGAGTGTGTTTGAACTATGTCGTTCATCATATTCACTTTTCATTTGCAATAGAAGTTTACAAATTTACAATTACATACACAATGATTTATGAAATTATATATAAGTGCACCCCTAATTACTCTGTGTTTACAGTTAATGTAAATTATTGTGAGGCTTAAACTGAAATAATCACCCATACCACCCATTTCTGAAATACATAAACAAAATTAAAAGGACTGAGAGGAAATTAAAATATTTAGAAGTAAAAGTCATATCCATTTTGAAATAAACCCAGTTTTTAGAACAAAAGATATAAGTATTTTATTTAGAAACTTTTTAAATGAGACAATTAAAGAGCTTTTTAAATAGTTTAAGTATTTATTTGAAAACTAAAAGATAATTAATTAAATGCAAATTCACAATTACATGTTCCATCTACAAAATAACTATCAGTGAAAACTATTTTTATTTGAATAAAATGCCACTTCTGTCTACTAGTGATTTATTTTGTCATTTTCTGATCTATATTGGCATGCTGTATTTTGTAACTGACATTACAAGTAGAATAGGACAATGAACCTAAATTACGTAGTATACTTTCCATTGTACTTGGACATATTGGACTGTTACTAGTTCATGTTTCCTGTGAACTTTGACCTTGTCGTGGTTTAAGCCCAGCCGGCAACTTGGAACCACGCAGCCGCTCGCTCACTCCCCCCCTTTTTCTTCCTCCCCCTGCTCCCGGAGGGATGGGGAGGAGAATCGAAGGAATGTAACTCCCACGGGTTAAGATAACAGCTCTCCAGTAACTAAGGTATAATACAAACCACTACTGCTACCAATAATAATGATAAGAGGAATAACAAGGGAAAAGGACACAACCGCTCACCACCCGCCGACCGATACCCAGCCCGACCCGAGCAGCGATCTGGGCCTTCCGGGTAACTCCCCCCAGTTTATATACTGGGCATGACGTGCTGTGGTATGGAATACCCCTTTGGCCACTTTGGGTCAGGTGTCCTGCCTCTGCTTCCTCCTGGCTTCCCCTCCTCTCTGGCAGAGCATGAGACTGAGAAAGCCCTTGGTCAGAGTAAACATTACTTAGCAACAACTAAAAACATCGGTGTTATCAGCATTGTTCCCAGACTGAAAGTCAAAACCACAGCACTGCACCAGCTACTAAGAAGGAGAAAAAATGACTGCTGTAGCTGAACCCAGGACAGACCTTTTTGAAAAATGTTAGAGAAAAGAGGTGCTGTTATCTCAGTGAGCAATGGAGGATTCAGACTTACTAACAATACAGAGATAGTGATTTTCCATTTTAGTGCATCCAGGCAGTGTGTTCTGACTGTGGCCCAGATGGTGACACACTGAAAAGGTTTTGAGAGAAGTAGTATAGCAGGTCAGAGCAGATATAAAAAGTGCATAATTACTAGTATGTTTGTTCAATGATAGAGAGTGGTTTGTGCTGTTACTTAAGGAGGAATGTATTTACTACATGTATAGATATGTATTTACTACATGTATAGATATTTGGTGTTCTCAATTTCTGCACTCTTAATGCAGTCAATGTAATATTAATGAAAGACCTGGTAACTTGTATTACTTAGTTTCTTCTGGGTTAACTTAACTCATTCGAAGGTGTCTTGTTGTTGCATACTTTTCCTTCTAGATTTATTAAGTATGTAAGTTAATCATTGATTCTCTCTCTGAAAAAAATCCTGCAAAACTATACAGTTCTAAATATGACCAACACGTGTCTTACCTGTGTTTCTGGTTTAATGTTTGTAAAATCTTAGTAATATGAAATCATAGAAACATAACTACATAACATCCCCTTAAATGTACAGAGATGTGTTCTCAACACTTGAGGGGAAAAAGAAAATTGATTTAATGGGTTAAGAAACTATTAAAACCTGAGCACATTTTAACATTTTATTTCCTGGAAACTCTGTGGACAGAGTTGTTAAGAAGTAACAGACTTGAGCAGGGATAGACAAAACTAGCTTCTGTGATAACATGAAGAGCCACTGAAAACTAAAATACAGCATAACAAGTCTAAGTAGTTACCTCGAATGTTGCTATTGTTCTGGTTGATGCCTCATAGACATATTTCACATCTGGCATGCAACTGTATTTTCACATTGCTTGATTCTGAAATGTAAAAACAGCCATTGAATAGTGATTAGGTTGGAGAAGTGTTTGCTTGGCAAACGTTTCTACAACTGAAATATCATGCCCATACAGCACAGATCTGCTTTGTATAGATAAAGTAAATTTATTCCAATAAATTTTGGTTATTTATAATCAGGAATAGCATGCTCAAAAGTGAGTTTGCTTAATAAATGGATGGATTTCTTTCCATGTTCCTTAAACAAAGTTGGAATAATTCTTTCTTACCAAATAAAACCACCCATTCTACACTAAATGTATTCTGCATAATTATTCCTAGTTGGTAGAAGACAGATTCATATGTCCTGGGATTACACTGATTCACCAGACCTATCATCATATCCCAGATTAAACAATACTTATGTACACTTAGTTCTTTAAGTTCTAAAGACAGCACCTTCATCTATTTTTATACAACAACAAGGCAAAATAGCATGGTTTATTTTTAAGAAGTTAAGATCCAGATGACGCCTTCATACTTGGAAGACAAATTGTGCCTTCTTCTAGGTTTAAGGAAAAGACATGCTTGATGGAAATAAAAACCAACAAGGAAGTTCTGAAATTTCACAGTGTCAGGAGATACCACTCCAAATGGAGCATAAGAAACCAGAGAAAGAAGCTGAGTAGTTGAAATCATTTATTTTTTAATGGTGGGCTAGTCAACCAAATTCCCTGAGGTGAGGTAGGTAAGAATTTGTTGATATAACATCTACTATAAAGTATAAATGACCAGGGAATAAGATAAAATCCAAATATAACAACAGCCTGAAGCTTTAACCACAGAAGCTTCATTATGAATACTATGCAGTGAAGAGGAAAGAAAGAAAAAGAAATTTCTTTGAGACTGAATATTCAAAATCTGAGAGAAAACAGAAAGAATAATTCTATTATCTCTTCTGTGGTTTTATCGATATTTTCTCTAATTTGTATGTAAAGAAAAGAAAAAACTATAGTTGTCATACCTTAAAAATAAGACAGTGAAAATAGCTATTCTGTCTAGCATGTTTCTAAGTCCCTTCTATTCTTCACTTTCTTCTTCACCTTTAAATCATCCAATTACTATCTTGTTCAACATGGTATACTGGTCTTCAAAAATATGTAAAATCACATGAAGGGCAAAAAATAATGTCTATGAACATGTCATTCCAGTTAATAAACTTTTAATAGGAAGGCTGGATGAAGGACAGATATTCTTTTTTTCATTTTTCCTCTGGATGTTTGCACTAATAATTGATAGAACCACACTGAATTAATTCTGCTTGTATACGCCTGTAAACTGAGTCAGGATTCAAAGATCTAATGAAGTCTCAGTCCCTCAAACAAGCTGGAATAATCTGTTTGATGAGGAACAAATCTGCCACTGCTGCTGTGTCAGACAAAAATTCGATCATCTGTTCCTGAAGGGGATTCCAGATAAAGCCCTTTTTATCTCTGAGGTAAAGATTTGCCTGCCCCATAATTTTGCCACCTTATTTTCCTATATGCTTTGTGTGTGCTAATATTGACCTTGACTTAGCTTTCATATAAATTAGAACAGTAATTTTAAAACTTCCTGTTTTCTGCTTTACTTAATATTCACTCTTTTTTTTTTTTTTTTTTTTTTTTTTTCCCAATCACTTTCTATGGGAGAAGTTTAACTACAATTTGTGCTAACCAAGCTAGACTAAAGACCAGGGACCAAAGGAGAAGAACGAGGTGAAAAACAGAAATGAAAAACCTTCATTTCTTAAAGTAAATTTCAAAAACCACAGAAAGGTGGATATAAAAAACATTCTTTTATTATTATCTTGCATGATACCAAGATTCTGAGATCTTAATTTCCGTAAGAAAAACTGTGGACTCAGGTCTCTAGTTCATCAAAAAACTTCTACAGTTTCAAAAGGTAGAAGTGACTGTCAGTAAGTGTGTGTGTGTGTGTGTGTCAGTGCTCTTAGAACTCTCAGAAAAAGAATCTTTAGAAAAAGTTAAAAATTAATAAAATGAGATAACGCTAATTCACTGAAGTCAGACAGCTGTCCCTTGCAAAGGACAGCACTGCATTTTGAAAAGGAGAAAAACAGTTAATACATTAAAAGCCACTAAACTTATTATTCGGAGATTTCAAATAGAAAAAGCTGTGTCTGCTCCTAATCTATAACTGGAATAAGAGAACAACCCTATAGTAACCTAGAGACTTTGGCAGTATACTGAAGCATGTTTGCATAGTACCAGAAGGCTTTGCTGTCAGTTCTTTACCAAGTCTTTCATTGCCAAAAGAAACAGTGAAAAAGTGGTAGAACTATGCTTCCATGATTAATGGAACTCATTTCCGTATAAAGGCATGCCTAAAATATCTTGATATTTTCCATGTGATGATCAATATTATAGTCTATAATACAGAATGTGGCACATAAGGAAAAGTTGCTATCAAATTAAGAAGTGTATGTAAGCAAAATAGAAAACAAAACATATGAAAACAGATACACAACCCTTTCTTCAGAAGATAAAAAATAAAACACAAGTAGACCATAGCAGCATTTGAGAGTAAGATAATGGAACACTTTCCAGGTGCTGCACCATCTGAAAGCTACTATCAATACTAAACGCTAACATTTCCTGGCAAGATTAACTTGCCTGTTTCTAAGTACACTAATGTGAAATGTGGATAAATGAAAATATATAGAACTGTGCTAAAGCCAAAGCAAACATGAGTTCCCCAACAACACCCCCAGAAAAAGGAGTAATAAATCTGTTTAAAACAAAGAAAAAAAAAAAGCAAAAAGCTGCATGACAAGAAGCAAGAGGGAATATGTGAGTATTAGCACCAAAGAGACAGAAACAGCTGCTGTCAGAAGTGATAGTATCAGCTCAACAAGATTCTAATTGGTAAATTTACATTAGCTGAAGGATGTATTAGTAAAAACAAGAGAAGACCACAAATATAGTTTAGCATGTCATCCACATACTTAATTTTCTAAGCTTCCTCTTCTTTTTTATATGAAGTCCAAGCTTCTTGTCTTCACTTTCAAAGCTGTGTTTACAGCCTAAACTCCTCTTGTTTCTGGCTTTTCATCTATAAAGTAAACAAGTCTCTTCTCTGATATTTCCACAGTTCATCTCTCTTGCCTACACATGATACAATTGAAAAAAAAACCCCAACTTTGTGCTCAGTCCCATCCTTTGCTCAAATACAGAAGAGCTCTGTGTAAGTGCTGTGAAAAAAAAAAAAATTATTCTTTTTCTTCTTTATTGCCCAGGATGGGATCAAACTGTATCAACAATATTCTTTAGACACTACACTATTGTTTCTTAAAGACATTTGATGTTGTGGTCTTAACATCTCTTGGAATTTTATTATTTTTTTTCCAACCATTTAACAACCGTTTCAGTATATATAGATTGAATTTTAATCCCACCCTTTACATTCCCTCATAGTTGCTTATCTACAAAGGCAGTAAACCTAGCCTCTATTTCATCATTTAATTCTTCATTGAAAACAGTGAATACAGCTGGACCCAGAACTGACCTTGTAGCACCTCTATACATTACCACATTGGAATAAACTTTTTACCCCTTCTGTTTCTTTCTTGTTGATTTGGTTAGAGAGCTGCTATATAGACACCATATGGCTTATCAACAATAAACTAATGTATTTATACAGATTTTTCTAACAGTAAAGGTCCAAATAAGAGCTCAGAAAAATAAAGGTAAAAAAACTACACAACAGTATGCTTAAGAAGATAGAAGATTGATAATAAAGGAGAAATCTAACAAAATTTCACCGTTCTAAATTCAAACATAAAATTAGAAAAACAACCAATCACCAACAGATTTATGAAACAAGTGAGTTCTCACACTTTGACAATAACACATATGCCAATAGGAATGTACAGAAGAAGTGCAAAAGTTGGAAAGTAAATATTAATCAGTCTAAGTAAAATCTATGTTTCAAAATAAGAATTTCAAGCCCTTCACCTTTTTTCCTCAAATATTAATTCCACCTTATTGTTTTTTTTCTGAAATATACAAGTTTACCAAAGATAGGTAGACAGATGTCTAAATGGATGTAAAAATAGATACACCCTGGCAAAGAGGTATTAAAAGAAATTAGTTAATAGCTGCTGAGATATGTCAAAGACTTTTGCAATTCTTCACTGTTATCCAGAATAAGAGATGGAAACATTTAGATTGTGCATTAAGAATAAATTTATGGGATCTGTAATAACAAGTGTAACTTTCGGCATTAACTTTGGAACTTTTGGTGGATGAAGTAAAACTGCCATTTAAAAATCATCTTTATTGTAATTCAATTGTGTGTGTCATAATAGTGTATAGATACGTTATCTATACATAGGTACAACATACACAGAGGAATTTTGTTGGGAGCAAAGGAAACTTTGAAAAGGATGGAAAAAAGAGAAAGCCTGAAATCTTTACTTTCCAGCAGGATCTTGCTAAGGGGCTGCGTTTGTTCTTATGAGCTTACAGCTCAAGAAGACAATACACTTTTCAGCTCCTTGTGTCTCATGAAGAAAGATGTGAAATTCCTTGCTATAAACACAAGCCATCAGAGAAAAGTAGAACCTGAGATTAACAGTGAAAGGGATGGTAAAAACCTTCTCTTTCAATAGTGTATAGCATTTAGTTCTGGTTCATCATCAGTGTGTTTAGCTCCTTAAAATGCACTCTTCATATTGTTGAACTGAACTAACTGTGACTGCTCTTCCCATTCTGTTGTGGCACTTCGCTGAAATGAAGTCTGCATTTTTGCTGAACATATGCTGCCATGGTTTAATTTACCTTTGCTTTGCCCAATAAAATATCATAATCATAACATTTTGTTTTTTCAAGGTTTCTCTTATCAATGATAGATTTTCAGTCACTGGACTCAAAAACATTTTGTCATACATCCATAGCACCTGGTCAGATTACTTCAGGCAAGCTTTGCTTTTTGTAACTGTGTCTGGATTGCATTGCAAATAGCTTCACCATCCAGCTGGGGTTAAATTAGGCATTGATGTAATAGTTGTAAATATGGCATTTATGACTGGCAGTTCACTTCTAATGCACAGAATTTTGAAGAGATTCAGCTTTACTAAAAAAGTATTTCTCTTCATAGGAGTTTTCACCATTATTCTTGATACCCAATTTCTTAGCTAGAAGTCTCTGGGTCCAAAGACCCAGTGTATTGATGTTTATTTTCATTTGTGACCTTCAAAGCGGGATTTGATTCTATTCTCCATATAATTTATAAAACTGCCTGTGAACTAGGTGCACTTCGTTTTTCCTTTCCCATAGTTTCCAGATGGTGTATACTATGTATGGAAACTGGCAAGTATTCTAGTGTTCTTTTTTTTTTATTATTTTTTTTTTTTTATTTCCTAAATCTGTTATCTGTTATGTCTTGTGGTCTGGACTTTCTTAATTTAATAATGTGTGCTTTCTCTGAACACTGCTTTGACCACTTCTCTGCACATTTCAGCCATGTTTGCTGTTAAAAGATATTTCTGTGGAGCTAGACCTGTCTTTCAACAATCCTTCTTGAAGGCTTGAATCACATGTCCCACAAATAATCCTGGTTCTAGTTAGCAAGTCTTTTACGATTCCAGCACTGTGTGTGGATGCCAGAGTTCTCAGCTGTGTAATGTTAGTATTGGTTTTGGATGTAAAAACATGTTATTATATTCCAGTTTCATTCATTTGTAGGTCATAATCCTCAGGCATCTTTATCTGCTGTTCCATTGTCCCATGAAATATTCTTAGCTACAGTATTTCAGTTAGCTACTCATTCTTTTCCCTGCCCAGTAAGCTGTTTAAGAAATTCCTTTTCATTTTCCTTTATCTTTAATTGTTAATGGTCACCTTTCCATACAGGATCAGTTTCTCCTTTGCACTGCTAGGTTTTTAATTGGAAGCATAGAAGTCATGGTTTGTGTTCGTGCTGACTGTTTTGTTTTCAGTCATGCTTTGCATGTGACTTTGGCTCTCCCAGCCATAAAACAAACATCCATGTTTCCCCAGACCTATCATGTTGTTTCAGGTGTATTATAGTTTCTATATGTTCATTTACAGGTTGGGAACGTCCTACTCAGATATTGGGCATTCAGAAATCCTGTACTTACGGCTGTCTGGTAAAAGCCACAATCTATGTACACTGTATTGCACGTCTACACACAGTAAATTCAATATTATTTGGGAATAAACAGAAGTACCATACTGTGTGTATTCTCTGTGTGCTTTCTGACACCTCCTAGAAATAGCAGATGTGTTTGTCCTGCTCATCTCCTTTCAAGAGCTGTGAAAATTTTCTTCTCAATTCTTCTATACATATAGAGTAAATCCTATGTAAAATGGAAGTATTGTAACTGAATAACTCTATGAATGCACAGTTATTTCTGTCTTGCAAAAAAAAAGTGTCCATTGTTAAGACAAGTATTTACAAAGGTATTACACTAAAACTGGATTCAAAACACTTTTTGTTTTGCAGCCTTCTTTAAAGTCCTTCCTAGTGCAGACTGGGTTTTCTGAGAGGTTTGATGTATGTTATTACTTGGAAGTCAGGAGAAACTGCTAGTTTTACTTGAACATATTTAAGCTAGTTGTATGTCAAGCAGCTGTACTGTATAAGAATTGATTTATTAAAATTCTTTTTAATCAGCAAACTGCATTTGGATATATATGCATGCTAATAGCTCAGAAAGCTTTTTTGTAATCTTAAATCTGAGCAAAATCAGAGTAAGGGAAACTAAAAAGTAAAAACTTGCAGTTGTCTGTGATCTATAAAATAAATTACTTTCAAAGAAGTGTCAGTCAAGTATTTAAATCTCACTGACTCCTTAGGCACATCATCTCATTAAGTTTATATGTAAGATGATGTTAGCTTTGAAGTGGCCCTTGTTATTCAAGGTGTTCCTAGTGCCTCTGGCTGTTTTCTGCCAGGTTTGTCATTTCACAGCCTCAGAACTCTAATATGAGTTAATCAATGAAAGTAAAGATCTCCTAGGAACAAATGCCTAGACATGAAAACAATCTCTTATTTTGGCTTGCTGTTGCAAACTGTCGCATCCTACAACACAGCAAATCAGTCCCCTACTCTGTGCTAGAAGGTTTGTTAAAATGAATCTCTCTAAGATGTCAATGTTATTCCAAGCAGAACACACAGATAGATATACATGAAATTACTGACTTGAAGATAAGAAACTCAGTGGGAGGAAATACATATCTCAGCTTAGCCTGATTTCAAGATAGCAGCTTGGTCATGCAGGATTAGATTTGAAGAGGAATTGTGCTCCAAATCTGGGCCCTGCTTAAATGATTAGATGGGAGGTAGGTATAAAATAGCTTTTTTCAAGGTCACTAGACTCAGTAGTTTTAGTTTTTTTCTTAAAACATCTGCAGCAAACACTGAGTTTCACTTTAATAGAAAGCATACATTTTTCTCCAGGCAGAATAATACCAAAAGACAAAAGAGAAACAAAGAAAAGAAAATAAATACTTTCCTTGGAACAGATGCAAATTTTTGTTTGTTTGTTTTACATAAAGGAATTAATACAAATACAAACAAAATTATTAGCACTGAAGTCATCCCAGGCATTTGTTTTGACATACAGGCATTTGCTGCATAGGTTATGAAAGGATCTCACTACTTGATTTCAGATCAGAATTTGGACTCAGTCTATGGGTTGCTTATCTTTAAGTACAGTTGTGTCAGCAATGTGAAATCTGAGGAAAATATGAAGAAGAAAGAAAAAGATAGGTTTGTTTTCTTCTTGGTAGAGTTACATTTTATTGCAATGAGAGATTACAGTTACATAAAACCTTTGGTTTCTAAAAAACTTTTTGTGCTTGACAAACTGTATGCACATATGAATCATTTCACAGACCTAGAATTATTTTCACCCAACACTGAAATGAAAATCAACATGGCAAGTGCTTCAACAATAATTTTGGAAAGGAAGAAGGAAAGAGAGTACTAAAATAAATCTTTGCAAAGAAAAAGTCTGATTAGAACATAGAGATGCTTGACCTGTTTTTAGTTAAATCTTTACTTATGAAGAAAGTCACATGAAAAGAAGCAAATAATTTTGCTGAAAAGCATTCAATCTATATATTTTAGATCTCCCATCTTATCAGTCAAGCTGGTTCTTTTAGCAGCAATGACTAAAAGATGTATCACATATAAAGAGATAAAATTTATAAGCAGATAAAAGCAAATGATTGTGAAGCACCCTATCAGCTATTTGAAATGAGAAAGTTGCCAACAGCATTTTAAGAAGAGATATATCTCCTCAGGATTTCTGCATATAGTTCCCGTGGTCAAATACTATGGCATAAATTCTTGACAGCTTGATCAAAATAGATGGTACTTGGCATTTTCCATATCTGAAGCAAAAGAAATACCATAAACAAGCCTTTCAGTTTATATAGTTTTTCATCATGGTATTTAGTAAGGATGCAGAATATGTTCCTTTAAGCTGTTGCTGGGACTCTCCTGCCCTTAGGGCCTGATCTGCTGCAAAGTCGACACCAGTGGCAAGGCTACTGCTCTATCTGGCCCCAAGACAGGATGCCCTCAGGAGTCCAGCAGTGCTCCACTTTTGTTAGCCATGTGTTTTCTACTGAGTGGATAAACATATGCTGATTAGCTAATGGAGAAAACATCTTTTGCAAACATTAATTCTCATGATGCATTTGAGAGTAAAGCAAGTTTTTATTATACTGATTTCACACAGAGGCAACACTTGAGACATAAAGGTGAAATCAGACTGCAAGCAGAGTACTTGCCACTGAGAATGAAACCTAGAAATACTGTTGACTTACAATTCCTTGTTGGAGCTAGTAGGCAAATTTCTTTCTTGAAACTACTTAAGAGTGAAGTAACTTGATTTAAAAGTTTTCAGAATATTTCTATACCATGAAATACAAAAGCTACTAAAAATGCCAGCTGCTAAAAGTGTTAGCTACTAAAATGCTGCCTTAACTGCAATACACATCTAGCATAGGTCAGTCTAAAGACTCATTTCTTTTAAACAATATGAATTATTATAATTGTGCATGCCCCAGCTCAATTAAAAATAAATATCCCTATTCTTTTAAGTCAAGTAATAATTTATGGAAGTAGTTGGACGACAACTTCTGCAAAGTAGGGAGTGAAGTCTGCTAAGAAAAATATGTTGAAATTGGGATCTCAATATTATTTTGGTTGAAGAAAAACATTTTTTTTTTTCCCCTGTTCTCGCTGCTATAGATTCTTAGTCTTATTTTAGTGGCAGGAGATAATAAAAACAAAAGGTACCATTGCTGGAAATTTCAGTCTTGCTATTAAAAACTACCTGCCTGAAAACAGACCAGAAAGAGATTGTAACATTGGTCCAGTAACTGAAGACGTGAATTGTTAATATGTATGATCAAGAAAGATGATACAAGAATAGTTGGTGCTTTGCAATTAGGGGTATTTATATTTCAAATCCAGATTCTGTTTTCATTACTGAAGCA